>NC_069499.1:1020779887-1020977387 GCF_027579735.1 Bombina bombina | reverse complement strand
TAGAGAGGGGTTATATGAAGCAATAAATGGTCTAATAGGGAGGGGTTATATGAAGTAATAAATGGTCTGATAGGGAGGGGTTACATGAAGTAATAAATAGTCTGATAGGGAGGGGTTATATGAAGCAATAAATGGTCTAATAGGGAGGGGTTATATGAAGTAATAAATGGTCTGATAGGGAGGGGTTACATGAAGTAATAAATAGTCTGATAGGGAGGGGTTACATGAAGTAATAAATGGTCTAATATGGAGGGGTTATATGAAGCAATACATGGTCTGATAGGGAGGGGTTACATGAAGTAATAAATAGTTTGATAGAGAGGGGTTATATGAGGCAATAAATGGTCTAATAGGGAGGGGTTATATGAAGTAATAAATGGTCTGATAGGGAGGGGTTACATGAAGTAATAAATAGTTTGATAGAGAGGGGTTATATGAGGCAATAAATGGTCTAATAGGGAGGGGTTATATGAGGCAA
Source organism: Bombina bombina (assembly GCF_027579735.1). Classification (NCBI taxonomy): domain Eukaryota; kingdom Metazoa; phylum Chordata; class Amphibia; order Anura; family Bombinatoridae; genus Bombina; species Bombina bombina. The sequence continues at coordinate 1,020,976,909 of NC_069499.1, read as the reverse complement.
TAAATGGTCTAATAGGGAGGGGTTATATGAAGTAATAAATGGTCTAATATGGAGGGTTATATGAAGCAATAAATAGTTTGATAGAGAGGGGTTATATGAGGCAATAAATGGTCTAATAGGGAGGGGTTATATGAAGTAATAAATGGTCTGATAGGGAGGGGTTACATGAAGTAATAAATAGTCTGATAGGGAGGGGTTATATGAAGCAATAAATGGTCTAATAGGGAGGGGTTATATGAAGTAATAAATGGTCTGATAGGGAGGGGTTACATGAAGTAATAAATAGTCTGATAGGGAGGGGTTATATGAAGTAATAAATGGTCTGATAGGGAGGGGTTATATGAAGTAATAAATGGTCTGATAGGGAGGGGTTATATGAAGCAATAAATGGTCTAATAGGGAGGGGTTATATGAAGTAATAAATGGTCTGATAGGGAGGGGTTATATGAAGCAATAAATGGTCTAATAGGGAGGGGTTATATGAAGTAATAAATGGTCTGATAGGGAGGGGTTATATGAAGCAATAAATGGTCTAATAGGGAGGGGTTATATGAAGTAATAAATGGTCTGATAGGGAGGGGTTATATGAAGCAATAAATGGTCTAATAGGGAGGGGTTATATGAAGTAATAAATGGTCTGATAGGGAGGGGTTATATGAAGCAATAAATGCTCTAATAGGGAGGGGTTATATGAAGTAATAAATGGTCTGATAGGGAGGGGTTATAAAGCATTAAATAGTCTGATAGGTAGGGGTTATATGAAGGAATAAATGGTCCAATAGGGAGGGGTTATATGAATCAATACATGGTCTAATAAGAAGGGGTTAAATGGGGTTAAATGACTCAATAAATGGTCTAATAGGGAGGGATTATAATAGGGAGGGGTTATATGAAGCAATAAATGGTATAATGGGGAACAATAAGGTGAATTATAGGCAATGTTAAATGGAAAAATATGTGGCCTTATATGAGACAATAAGTATAAATATAGATAAGGGTTATAAGGAACAATAGAGGCTATAAAGATCTCCTTATATCACCCCACAATAATTTTGTATTGTGCCAGATGTCTTGTAAAATATTTCACGAGCATAGGAGAAGATTAAACTAATCTGGTATATTCTTGAGAAAAAAAGAGTTAGAAGGAAATTATTTCATCAGCATTTGAAAATCTGACCTGCTGCCCAAGAAACAACTGCACATTTCATTGCACCCACACACTAACGATACGCTCCCTCTACACACAGGGACACTTCTCCCACAACATTTTCTTTTTTCTGCATCAATGATTAATGGCTGAAGCAATTTTTTTGTTTAAAATATAAATGATACATATTTGCTGTTAAAATATGGGATAGATTATACTGGCCCTGAAAAGCTGACATATACATTTATTTGAAAAAAAAATATGTGGCAGAAAATAAACTTTTCAACTGAAATAGACTCTAGTGTTAAATAAGTTTAAATCAATAGTAATTAGCCAAATGTGACTGCTGGTATTATGTGTCATTAATATAAATAAGTAACAATCTAGCTTTTTTTTTTTTATAAACTGTGTGTGTGTATATATATATATACAGGTAGCCCTCAGTTTACGCCGGGGTTAGGTTCCAGAAGGAATGGTTGTAAATCGAAACCGTTGTAAATTGAAACCCAGTTTATAATGTAAGTCAATGGGAAATGAGGGAGATAGGTTCCAGGCCCCTCTCAAAATTGTCATAAGTAACACCCAATACATTATTTTTAAAGCTTTGAAATGAAGACTTTAAATGCTAAACAACATTATAAACCTAATAAAATAATCACACAACAGAATATATAATTAAACTAAGTTAAATGAACAAAAACATTTGCTAAACAGCATTATAAACCTAATAAAAAAATCACACAGCACAGACTTCACTTGCATTTTTCTGCAAACAGTTTTTTCTATGCATTCCAATCTGGACTGATTTATAGACAGGAAGATCTTGTTCCTTTGAAATCTGCTCGATAGCTCAGGTCTGGTTAAACTGATTAATTTCAGCTTGCTTGGCTTTGCTGCAACACAAGCGGAGAGCTCTGCCTACTGGCTATTTTAATAAATGCAATGCTTCTCAATGCTTTTCAATAGCAGTCACATGACTGGGAAAAAAAGGTTGTTATTCTGAAACGGTGTAAATTGAACCGTTGTAAAACGAGGTCCACCTGTATTTAATGCACACACGATGAGAATGCGTCAGATCACACATCCACACTTACACAACACAAATGTGGACTGCCCTTCAATTTTATAGGCAGGCTGAATTGTGGATGATAAATAATTTTTAGTATGTTGTTTAACAATAACTATGTAGCCCAATCTAGGGGTCCAGTGGAATATTTTATAATACCCCTCCATATGCATTAATCCTGACACATTACAGGGATACTAATTTTAAGCAATTTTTAAATTTACTTCTATTATCAAGTTTTTTTTGTTCCCTTGCTATCTTTATTTGAAAATCAAGAATCTAAGCGTAAGAGACTGACTATTTTTGGTTCAGCAATTGGGTTGCGCTTGCTGATTGGTGGCTAAATTTAGCTATCGTTCAGCAAGCGCTATCCAGGGTTCTGAACCAAAAATGGGCCAGCTCCTTAGCTTTGTTTCCCTTATTCCGCCGCTCACCAAGATCGCCGCCACTAAATAAAGTTATTAACCCCTAAACCTCCGGCTTCCCACATCTCCACCACTAAATAAACCTATTAACCCCTAAATCGCTGGCCCCCTATATCGCAAAACACTAAATTAAACTATTAACCCCTAAACCTAACACCTCCTAACTTTAAATTAAAATTACAATATAACTATCTTTAAATAAAAAAATAAAAACTTACCTGTAAAATAAAAATAAACCTAACATTAAACTATAAATTAACCTAACATTACTATTCTAATAAAATAAAAAAATACTAATTAAAATATCTAAATTACAAATATAAAAAAACCTAACACTACGAAAAAAATAAAAAAAATCTAAATTACAACTAAAGAAAACAAATCCTACGAAAAATTAAAATAATCTAAGTTTCCCAAAAATAATAAACATTAAAATCACGAAAAATAAAAAACACTAAGGCCTAGATTTAGAGTTTTGTCGGTAAAGACCCGGGTAGCTAACGCTGCTTTTTTTCCTACCGCTGCTTCCAAACAACGCTGGTATTGAGAGTTGTCTGAGGGGCTGCGTTAGGCTCAAAAAAGGGTGCGTTTTACCGCCACTTCAACCCTCAATACCAGCGTTGCTTATGGTAGCAGTAAGCTGGCAAAACGTGCTCCTGCACGATTCCGCCATAGGAAACAATGGGGCAGTTTGGGCTTAAAAAAAACTAACACCTGCAAAAAAGCAGCGTTAAGCTCCCAACGCAGCCCCATTGTTTCCTATGGGGAAACACTTCCTAAGTCTGCACCTAACACCCTAACATGAACCCCGAGTCTAAACACCCCTAACCTTACACTTATTAACCCCTAATCTCCTGCCCCCGCTATAGCTGACACCTACATTATACTATTAACCCCTAATCTGCCGCTCCGGACATCGTCGCAACCTACATTATCCCTATGTACCCCTAATTTGCTGCCCCTAACATCGCTGACACCTATATTATATTTATTAACCCCTAATCTGCCCCCCCCAACGTCGCCGCTTCTTTACCTACACTTATTAACCCCTAATCTGCCGACCGGACTTCGCCGCTACTCTAATAAATGTATTAACCCCTAAAGCTAAGTCTAACCCTAACACCCCCCTACCCCTAAATTAAATATAATTTTAATCTAACGAAATAAATTAAATCTTATTAACTAAAGTATTCCTTTTTCTTTTTGTTTATTTATTACCAGCAATGTATAACATTACAAATGAACAAAAAAGAAAAATAAATTCTTTGTCTTCTGCACCACGCAGGGCCAGATATTTTTATGCCACACAGGGCCAGATCTTATATACCAAACAGAAAAAAACAAAACAAAAAAGGGCTGCTACCCAACTTAGTCATGTGCTTTTTGGCCTTGCAAAAAAGAAAAAAAATCTTCATATTTAAACACATTGCTGCATTTTCTTAATTTATACATACCCAACCTGGCAATACTTCCAATAAGATAGGAAAAGGACAGTCTATTTTCATAAAAAACACATATTCCTTGCCCTTACAAGAAAGCTCAAATAGTTGTATATCCCTTTGTATATCCCTGTATATCCCTTTATCCTTTGTCCCTTTATCCTTTATCTCACAATATGCACTTGTGCTCTACTATTGGATAATATCCCATGTTCCCCTACCATTCATTCTCCATCAACCATCCACACAAGACACAACAACAGAGGAAGAAAAAAACTACTTTCTACTATACTGGGCATGCCCAATGCCCCCTTAGGTTTTCTTCCTGCATAAATAATAAGTTTCTAAAAGGAGATATAATTAATTTCTGAGTTTTGTTATCAAATGTTTTGATTTATTTTCCCCATTTATCAAAAAAACCTTCTATATTAACCTCCATTTCCATTTGTGTTTTAGCCTGTTCTAAGAATAGTTGGTGAACTAACCCATTCTTAAATTCAGAAAACTTGGGTTCTTTCTGAGACTGCCAATTTCTCAAGATTATTTTCCTGCCTATAAGAATAGCTGTATTTAATAGGAGGGAGATTTCCCCCACTTCCTCAGATGTTGTTAAGAAAAACACATTCTGCCTGGTAAGATGGGTATAGCTCCTGAAGGTTTTTGTGGCCCAAAATGAGATATTTTTTTTTTTGAAAACTTTTATTGAAAAACAAAAGCATTACAGCATGTTAATCTATGTAAGACTCAGAGACTACAGTGAATTGTTACAATCCAAGATATGCGTTATAGTTCAAAAGGGTGGCCACATTCACATTAGTTCACACGTGTGTGAGGGTCAATTTTGAGAATAGGGGTTTGTACAGGTGGCCCATGGAGAGATACATCGTGAAAGGGTCTCCTCTGCCTTGTCTCTGTTCATGTATGCAAAGTCCCGGAAAAGGCTGATATCAATAAATGTTGTAAAACTGAAGTCCTTTCTCTCCGGTGCCAATATACATAACATACTGCATTTAACTGTCTATACCATACATGCAAATAACTACATCTACATCTCCTATTGAATCATAGCCTGTTGTGCAAAGATGGGAGGTAGGGGAAGGAAGGGGCGGGTGTGGGGGGGGAGGGGATGCCCGGCCGGGGCACCCTGTTAAGTTACGGCATGTCCGAGAAAACGGAGACCTCCGGTGACTGGAGGGTTTTGGAAAGGCAGTCCCAGTAAAACTGGACATTGTGGAAAAAAGTTAAGTTGCCGGTCCGATAATAGGAGTACTCCTCCGCAGCTAAGAGTTTTGAGGTGAGGGAGATCCACTCCTGTATCTTAGGGATGCGTGCAGATCTCCAGTGCCGAGCCACCAGAGCCCTGGCGCTATTTAAACCGATTTGTGTTAATTTCCATTTATATTTGCATATTTTTTCCAGTTTTAGATTTAAAAGGGCAAGGGAAGGTGATAAATTAAATGATGCCCCCAGTAGTTCCCTAAGGGCCATCTCTACTCTCCTCCAGAATGGGGATATAGAGGCGCATTGCCACCAGATATGGGACATCGATCCAGCGGATCCACATCCTCTCCAGCAGGTCACCCCCGCGCCCGGATAGATTTGCCTTATTCTCTCTGGTGTGAGGTACCAGCGGAAAAGGACTTTGTGGTTAAGCTCTAGGGACCTGGGCAATGAAGAAGACTTAGCTGTGTGGTGTAGGATAACCTGCCATTGCTCCTCGGAAAACTCTGTGCCTAGTTCTCTCTGCCAGTGCAATCTACACGAAGGGAGTTTCGGTGTAAGTGCCGCATCGAGCATTTTTTTGGACATTGACAAGGAGCCGCGGGGTGTAACACCGGTTAGGCAAAGCCTTTCATATTGTGTTAGGTTTCTAAGTAAGCCCTAAGTGTCCCTATGGGGTGAGATATTCAGTAGGTGTGTGAGCTGTGCATATTTGAGCCATCCCAAGAAAGCTCCACCCACCGTTTCTGCGAGTTGTGTGCGGGTCTTTAATTTGTTGTTAGATACCAGGTTAACAAATGGTGTTGTGTGTTCTCCTCCCGCCAGGCTAGGTTTCTCCGCCAATAAGCCCCCCACAAACTCTGCATTATATGATATTGGTAACATTGGGGAGATGGGGGACGAAATGCCTTTTATTTTGGAGCGGATCCCGTCCCAAGTTCTAAATAGGTGGCCATAGAGCAGGGATTGCCCCACCACGGGGGTTCTGGCCGAGTTTTTAATCCAGCTAAGTGGGCCAATACTTGGTGTCTTTAAGAGGAAAGAGTCAATGGATGCCCAAGCCTTAGTGTTTGTCGTATTGTGCCATTCAATTACCCTCTGCATAACCACAGCCTGGTGGTATGCCAGTATTGACGGGACTCCCAGTCCTCCCTCTCCCAGTGGGGCTGTGATGAGTTTCCTGCTAATACGCGGTTTAATATTTCCCCAGATGAAGGAGTTTAGCATTGTTTGTATTTGACTTATGTAAGTGTGGGGTAAGTGTATTGGTACAGTTTGTAATATATAGAGAATCTGCGGGAGGGCAGTCATCTTGACAGCTTGTATCCGGCCCCACCACGAGATTGGTTTATGTTGCCAATTGTCAAGTTCCTTTTTGAGTTTGTGCATGAGAGGAATGTAATTGTGCTTAAATAGTTTGCTGCATGTTGGCGTGAGCTGTATCCCTAAGTACTTAAGTTTATCGTGGTTAAGCTTATATGGGCAACAAGAGCGTAGGGCTTCGTAAGATTGTTTTTTTAAGTTTATGTTTAGGATTTCTGACTTCTGCGCGTTAATAAGGAAATTTGTGTGTGCACTAAAACGATCAAATTCTTCTAATAAGTAAGTAAGTGATGTGCTTGGGGATGTCAAGAGTACAAGGACATCATTCGCGTAAAGGGTTAGCTTATAGGTGTTAGGGCCCAATGTTATTCCTGTTATTCTGGGGTTGCGCCGAATATGTGAGGCCAGCACCTCCATAGATATGGCAAAGAGGAGCGGGGACAGGGGGCAACCCTGCCTCGTGCCACTGCCAATTCCAAAGCTATCAGTTAGAACACCGTTGGCCTTTATTTTCGCTGAAGGTTGGGTATATAAGCTAAGAATTCTACGGGTCATTAGGTCGCCCAAGCCAAAGGCGGACAGGCACGAGCGCGGAAACTGCCAGTCCAGCCGGTCGAAAGCCTTCTCCACGTCAGTGGATTTTAATATAGAAGGAGTTTCCGACCGGCTGGCGTGCTCTATTAGTTGGATTACCCTAATGGTATTATCCCGCGCCTCCCTCCCCGGGATGAACCCCGTCTGGTCTACATGGATTATTTGAGGGAGAATTGAATTCAGGCGGGTTGCTAAACTTTTTGCATAAATCTTAATATCAGAATTGAGCAAATATATAGGCCTATAATTCTCTACTTTTTGGGGGTCCCTATCCGCCTTTGGCAGAACTATGACATGAGCTTCTAAGTTACACTTGGGCCACGATTGTTTTGTGTCTATTGCTGTAAACATGGATGTTAAGTGCGGGGCCAAGAGCTGTCTATAATTTTTGTAGTATAAGTTTGTAAACCCGTCAGGGCCCGGGCTTTTGTGTGGGGGAAGGGATTTTATTGCTAAGAGTACTTCTAAAGACGTGATGGGAGCTTCTGCGATTGTTCTGCTGAAAGGGCCGGGAGGTCAGCCTCCGTTATGTATTGTTCTCGCGCCATAGGATTCGCTGCTAGTGGCGGTTGTGGCAGGTTATATAGTTTGCTATAGTACGCTCTGAATTGTTCTACGATTTGGTGGCTGCCTAATGCTTGGTGGCCGGCCGAATCAGTTATGCTGTGTACATATGAGTTAAGCTTCTGCTCCCTAAGGGATCTCGCCAGGGAGGGCCCTATCTTATTGGAGTTGGCTAGATACATTTTCTTAAGGTATAGCACTTTAGATTGGGCTTCTTTATATATTAGGCTATTTAGTTTGTTTCTAGCCCTTCTGAGCTCGTCTGTTATGGACCCATCCGTCGGGGATGCCCTGTGGCGTTGTTCTATCTCTCTGATCTTTTGTATCATACAATTATAGGTTTCCCGGTACCGCTTAGTCAGGCCTGCCTTATGTTTGATCATTTCCTCCCTAATGACACATTTGTGGGCTTCACACAATGTGTGTGGATAAATATCTGGAAAGTTATTGAGAGCGAAATATTCTTTTATCCTTTCTGCTATATGCTTAGAAAAAAATGGGTTTTTTAACAGGGATTCGTCTAGTCTCCATGTATAGGGGGTTAGGGGTTTATCAGACCAATTTAAGGTTGCCGACACTGCGGCGTGATCCGACCAACTAGTGGGCTCAATATCAGCGTCTTTCACTAGACTATAGGTTCTTTGATCTGTGAAGATGTAATCAATGCGCGAATAGCGCTTGTGAGGGTTAGAGAAGAAAGTATAGTTCTGCTGGCTCGGGTGCTTAACCCTCCATATATCTATCAGGGCAAGTTTATGAGTGAATGATCTGATGTCTTGGAGGGTTTTAATGGGGATGCTGCCTCGGCCCTGGGAACAGTCTACTTCCGGCTCCAGTGCAACGTTACAGTCACCAGCTATAATTAATGATCCTTTATGGACCTGCAGTATCTTGTTTGTTATCTTTTTGAAAAATTGAGCCTGTTTCAGGTTTGGGGCATATACATTGACCAAAGTAATTGGTCGGTTATATAGGAGGCCAACGAGGATAAGCCATCTACCACCGGTGTCCGCCTCCATAGTGGACAGCTGGAACGGCAATGACCTATGGATCAGGATTCCCACTCCCCCCCCCGTTTATCTGTTTGCGAAGCTAAATATGTAGTAGGGTAATCCCTATTTGTGAACCTGGGGGAGTTGTCCCTCGAAAAGTGTGTTTCCAGCACGAAAACCAAATCCGCTCTGGCCTTTTTAAAGCAAGAGATCGCGACGGACCGATTTGTGGGGGAATTCAGACCCTTTGTGTTTTGAGAGACAAGTTTAATGCGGTGTTGTCCCGCGTGGGGGATTCTCTGGGTTCCTAATGAAGCCATACCATACTGCTATGTGAGTGGGGCATTGAGCATGATTGTGGTCTGAGAGGTGTGGTGGCTGAGTTCGAGTGAAATGTGGTGATTGAAAGGATTACCTGACAGTGAACCGTTGTGTGGGATCTGTGGCTCCGGCCGGGCCAGGGATGAGGGATATGGGGTGGAAGGTCCAAAGGGGAAGGGTTGAGAAGAGTATATCTGCAATGGTAAGATACACAATTAACGAAAACCATACAAACAAAAACATATTTTAACTGTAAAACTTGAGCACTAACTAGAAGCATCCTATGCCTCTGGCAACTAACTAGAGGTTGAGGGGAATAAGTAACTGCTACACCTTGTGGTAGCAGGTCGGCAGTAGAGTCTTAGTTTCTTGGGACTAATGTTCCAGTTACATTGTCTTAGATGTAGTAACATAGCCTTTTGGCATCATTTACGTTTAACTGCATCAGTACCCCTATTGCGTAAGACTAAGCCAAATTTATATTTCTCTTTCTAGCACACTACACCCCCCAATGGCTATAAAAAACAGAACAACCTAACATTGTTTGAGCATACATTTTGTGTGACAACCAAACTTAAAGTATATAAGTAGACACCATACTTTACATATTCCAATAGTGTAAAGGATAAGGCAAACGGTGAAAGTCCTTTCATGTCCTCCCTTCATTAGTCCAATGAGGGACACGATAAAAGAGGGAGAAAGCCTCGCCAAACTGCGGGCCTGATGCGGCAAAATGCTACTGCCAGAAAAGTTCCACGAGTCAAGTGGTCACCTCCTGGTTATCAGGATTCTTTGCTGATGGTCTGTTTTTCCTCCTGTAGGGGACCTGAGTCCACTTGTCATGGTTATGGCCTGTACCTTTTAGTTACCTGCCTATATAAGGCTCCTCCTTCCTACCACACCTTGCTTAGGATTGTTTGTAGGTAGGATTTCTGGATCTTCCCTACTCTCCACTTAAGCCTGGATTACAATAAGTATTAAGGATTACTTTTTGCTGTTTTGTGCTTTTATTGGTACTACGTTACTAACCTGTGTTTGGCATCTTTACTCCTATCTGCTGCTTATTTACCTTTTGCCTTGTTTGTAAAGTATTACAGTATCACCCTCAGAACTAAAAGAGCCGATTTAGCTCACCTCTAACTACGCATCCACTTCCGGTGCAAACCTCCAGCGGCCTCTACTGAAGCTACCACAGTCCTGCTATGTCACCATCTCACAAGTGTCCTTCGTGCCTCCTGCGCTGCAGCCTGTCAGCTGCGCTCTCACAAGCTTCCCTGCAGAGGTACACCTCTCCCTCTTCACAGTGGTGATTAGGAAAATCAGACTGCACTATTTATCTGCAGGTACCAAGCATAAAGACCAAGGTAAAACTTGTCATATCTCCTACCTGAACTGTTGTAATGTTGTTCAAGCTACTTACCTGTGTTTACTGTAATCTCTCAAATAGAAGGTAATTGTTTGATAAAACAACCATTTTACACCAGCTATATGTTTGTGCACAACTTACCAACTGTATCATATCTGCATACTAACTTCTGTGAATCAACTATTTCATTATAAGAAGGTGACTAATTCTGCTCTCATAACTATATTATACAGTGAATATTGCTTCACTACCAATCTGCTTTTTCCTTTTTGGGCCCTCAGTCAATGAACTGAATAGGGGTTATCTTATTTCTAACCCCGTTACTTGTGAGACTGAGTGGAACTAGACACTAATTCCCTACATACTGCTCCTGCATTACATAATCCTAAGTCTTAGAAAGTGGGAATTATAATGGAATTAGCAGACCTCACTAACAAAGTGAGTGCACTCACTCAGAATATGGATATTCTCATTCAAGGAATTTGAGAGATCCAATCAGAGAATCAATACTTAAGAACCGTGATTAGGGATCATGTGGACAAGAAGCCTTCCGCCTCAGACTCACAACCTGAACCCCAGGTTTGTCCCCCAGAAAGATTCTCAGGGGAAAGAAGCCAGTTCAGGGAGTTTAAAAATTCCTGCCTGCTTTTTTTCTCCCTGAAACCAAAAACCTATCCCACAGAACGCATTAAAGTGCTAACTGTAATATCATATCTCAAAGGAGAACCCAAGACCTGGGCAACTAACTTCTTTGAGACCAACGATCCGGTACTGGATTCTCTCCAGTCATTTTTTGACAAAATGTCATTTCTTTATGAAGATAAAAACAAACAGAGTTCTGCTGAAACTGCCCTCCGGGCACTCAAGCAAAACAAACGCCTAGCCGAAGATTATGTTTCAGATTTTAAGAGATGGGCACCAGACACACTCTGGAACGAAGCAGCTTTATTTTTTCAGTTCCGCCATGGACTCTCTGACCCCATAAAAGATGAGCTCGCTAGGGGATCCCTACCAAGCACCTTAGAAGAGCTCATGACACAAGCTGTCACTATAGACCGTCGCTTACGTGAAAGAAGACACGAAAGAGGATTTTCAGATTATACCTGGAGGAAACCAACCACACCAACATCATCAGGACCTACCCAACGCAGTACTGATGAGCCGATGGAGGTCGCCTTCACGAAAGGACCTCTTTCCCCTGAGGAAAAGAACAGAAGAAGAACTAATAATCTTTGTCTGTATTGTGCCTCCAAGAACCATACAGTCAAGGAATGCCCCAGTCTGTCTAAAAAGAAGGGTAAGCTACATACCAAGTGCCTTACTTCTGTTCATCGCTCATCTCATAATTCTCATTGTAACATCTCTGTTTCCTTACAGTGGCATACCCGAAAAGTCCCGACATGAGCCATTATTGACTCAGGAACTTTTGGCAATTTAATTGATAAGGCTTTCACTGAAATGTTCCATATACCTTTAATAAAAAGATGTGATTCCCTGGCTATCAGAGTTATAGATGGTTCATTTATTTCCTCTGGCCCTATCACCCATCGCACTATACCTTTACTAATGACCACCAGTTCTGGTCATAAGGAATATGTGTCATTTGATGTTATAGCCTCTCCCTTGTTTCCATTAGTTCTTGGGTTACATTGGTTGCAAACACATGAACCGCATATAGTCTGGAAGTCTTCACAAATAAATTTTGTTTCTGACCACTGTCTAAAGACATGTAACCATTCCACACATATTCTCCAAACCACTGTTGCAGAACACCCAGTACCTGACTGTTATTCTGAGTTTTCAGATGTTTTTAACAAAGTTGAGGCAGAAAAATTACCACCTCACAGACCATACGACTGCCCGATTGAGTTACTCCCAGGGGTTGACATACCTTATGGGCATATCTATCCTCTCTCTGAACCAGAGTTGGTACATTTAAAACAGTATTTAGATGACAACCTACGGAAAGGGTTTATAAGACCTTCAACCTCTCCTGCTGGAGCAGGTATGTTTTTTGTACGAAACAAAGACGACACATTAAGACCTATAATCGACTATAGGGAATTAAATCACCGTACAAAGAAAAACAGGTATCCATTACCTCTTATACCTGAGATAATAGAACGACTTCAGGGGGCTGTAATCTTCACCAAACTTGACCTTAGAGGCGCATATAATCTAATCAGAATAAAGTCTGGGCACGAATGGCTGACCGCTTTCCGTACTAGGTATGGGTTGTACGAGTATACGGTTATGCCGTTCGGGTTATGCAACGCCCCAGCGACATTTCAATGTTTTATTAATGACCTTTTCAGAGACATCCTGGATGTGTGTTTAATAGTATATTTAGATGATATACTCATTTATTCAAAGACTACAGAACAACACATAGAACATGTCAAAATTGTTCTGCAAAGACTCAGGGAAAATTCTCTCTACGCCAAATCTGAGAAGTGTATTTTTAATACTGATACTATATCCTTTTTAGGTTATATCATATCCCCTAAAGGTATACAGATGGAAAACAAAAAGATTGAGGCTATAACATCATGGCCTATTCCTCAGAACATCAAAGATGTAACTGCATCCTGGTGGTAGTAGATTTATTTACAAAGATGGCACATTTCCTTCCCTGTCATTCACTACCAACAGCATCTGAAACAGCACAACTTTTCTTAACTCACATCGTTAGGTACCATGGCCTTCCTGACACCATCACATCGGATAGGGGTTCTCAATTCACCTCTAGATTTTGGAGACATTTATGTCAAATTCTAAAGATACAACCTAGGCTCAGCACCGCATACCATCCACAAACAAACGGTCAAACAGAGAGAACAAATCAAACTCTTGAACAGTATTTAAGATGCTATTGTTCACAACTCCAAGATAATTGGACATCTCTCTTGCCCACAGCCGAATTTGCTTTCAACAACACCATCAATTCATCTCTGAAAATGTCACCTTTTTATGCTAACTATGGCTTTCATCCTAGATTCCACCTTCACCCCAGAGACGAAACACCTTCACCATTGGTAAATGATATGATGAATGAACTTGCTAAACATTTCAAAATTATCCAAGAGAACCTCAAAGATGCACAATCTCATCACAAGACTTATTACGATTTAAGACGTCGGAATCCACCCCTCTATAAAATTGGGGATTACGTCTGGCTCTCCACCAGAAACTTACATCTTAAAGTTCCAACCAGAAAACTTGGTTCTCTTTTCATTGGACCATTTCCTATTTCAAGAATTGTCAATCCCAACGCTGTCACTCTGGACCTGCCGAAGGATCTCTCCATACATCCAACTTTCCATGTTTCTCTGTTGAAACCTTGGCTCTCCGATGTCACTTCCATTACTCCTGTGCTTCCTTCTACTTCTCCTTCACTTGAGCCGGAATATGAGATTCAATCCATATTGGATTCCAGGTATTTCCGCAACACCCTTCAGTACCTCATTCATTGGAAGGGATTCTCTCATGACGAAGATTCTTGGGAGCCATCTTCCAATCTTTCGGCTCCCAGACTGGTGTCTTTGTTTCACAGGCGACACCCTGACCGCCCTAAGCCTTGAGCCTCGGAGTGGCTCTTTTGGGGAGGGGCTCCTGTCATGGTTATGGCCTGTACCTTTAAGTTACCTGCCTATATAAGGCTCCTCCTTCCTACCACACCTTGCTTAGGATTGTTTGTAGGTAGGATTTCTGGATCTTCCCTACTCTCCACTTAAGCCTGGGTTACAATAAGTATTAAGGATTACTTTTTTTGCTGTTTTGTGCTTTTATTGGTACTACGTTACTAACCTGTGTTTGGCATCTTTAAGACTAAGCCAAATATATATTTCTCTTTCTAGCACACTACACCCCCCAATGGCTATAAAAAACAGAACAACCTAACATTGTTTGAGCATACATTTTGTGTGACAACCAAACTTAAAGTATATAAGTAGAAACCATACTTAACATATTCCAATAGTGTAAAGGATAAGGCAAACGGTGAAAGTTCTTTCATGTCCTCCCTTCATTAGTCCAATGAGGGACACGATAAAAGAGGGAGAAAGCCTCGCCAAACTGCGGGCCTAATGCGGCAAAATGCTACTGCCAGAAAAGTTCCACGAGTCAAGTGGTCACCTCCTGGTTATCAGGATTCTTTGCTGATGGTCTGTTTTTCCTCCTGTAGGGGACCTGAGTCCACTTGTCATGGTTATGGCCTGTACCTTTTAGTTACCTGCCTATATAAGGCTCCTCCTTCCTACCACACCTTGCTTAGGATTGTTTGTAGGTAGGATTTCTGGATCTTCCCTACTCTCCACTTAAGCCTGGATTACAATAAGTATTAAGGATTACTTTTTGCTGTTTTGTGCTTTTATTGGTACTACGTTACTAACCTGTGTTTGGCATCTTTACTCCTATCTGCTGCTTATTTACCTTTTGCCTTGTTTGTAAAGTATTACAGTATCACCCTCAGAACTAAAAGAGCCGATTTAGCTCACCTCTAAATACGCATCCACTTCCGGTGCAAACCTCCAGCGGCCTCTACTGAAGCTACCACAGTCCTGCTGTGTCACCATCTCACAAGTGTCCTTCGTGCCTCCTGCGCTGCAGCCTGTCAGCTGCGCTCTCACAAGCTTCCCTGCAGAGGTACACCTCTCCCTCTTCACAGTGGTGATTAGGAAAATCAGACTGCACTATTCATCTGCAGGTACCAAGCATAAAGACCAAGGTAAAACTTGTCATATCTCCTACCTGTACTGTTGTAATGTTGTTCAAGCTACTTACCTGTGTTTACCGTAATCTCTCAAATAGAAGGTAATTGTTTGATAAAACAACCGTTTTACACCAGCTATATGTTTGTGCACAACTTACCAACTGTATCATATCTGCATACTAACTTCTGTGAATCAACTATTTCATTATAAGAAGGTGACTAATTCTGCTCTCATAACTATATTATACAGTGAATATTGCTTCACTACCAATCTGCTTTTTCCCTTTTGGGCCCTCAGTCAATGAACTGAATAGGGGTTATCTTATTTCTAACCCCGTTACTTGTGAGACTGAGTGGAACTAGACACTAATTCCCTACATACTGCTCCTGCATTACACCACTCCTGTCTCCGGGAGTTTGATGTGCGCTGTTCCTTTGGGCTCTCCTGAAGGGCTGGAAGGCTGGGTTTTGGAATTTTAAGGAGCGAACAAAAATCCTCCAGATCCTCCTCTGTTCTGTAAACCGCAGTGGTATTGTCTTTCAACACTCTTAAGCTAAAGGGGAACCCCCATCTATAGGGGATCCCAAGATCTCTTAGGTGTAGGGTAAGATACCTGGCCTCCCTTCTTTTACTCAGGGTCAGCTGGCTGAGGTCTGCATAAACTTGTAAGGTGCACCCATTATGTGAAATGGGGGATTTTTTCCTGGCAGCTGAAAGGATATTCTCTTTGTCCCTAAAGCTTGTGAATTTAATTACAATGTCCCTAGGGGGGGGGCTGAATCTTTTGGGGGGGGGGTCTCAGAGCTCTGTGGTAACGGTCTAGAGGGTATTCAACTGCTTTGTCATTGTCCATCAGGGTATTGAATAGGACTTGTAAATATGGGAGGAGTTCTGAGGTCTTGATGTGTTCAGGGACCCCCCTGATTCTGATGTTCTGACGCCGCTCCCTGTTATCCAGGTCTTCCACCTGGTCCTGCAGTTGACTTATGATAGTGGAGTGTTGTGTCACATGGCGGATCTGGTCGTCTAATATTCTATCTGTGTGTTCCGCATCTTCCTCTATTTGGGCTATTCTGGAGCCAATTTCACTAATCTCCCTTCTGACCTCAGATAGACTGGTTTTTATCATAGAGCTGACTTGTCCTATGAATTTATTAAAGTCCTCTTTTGAAGGGAGGGTCTGTAGGTTTGCTTTAGTTATCATTGTCTCTGGGGCCCCCTCATGTGCAAGGTCTGGGGGTGGAGATGGCACTTTCATGTTATCATCAGCTTGCTCAGTGGTAGCAAACTCCACCGCTTTGAAAAAATTGTGTACTGTGGGGGTTACAGAGGAACTGCTCTTACTTGTCTTGTCAGCCCTGGGAGCCCTTTTAGTTGCCATATTGAGAGAAAATTCTGCCCCTGTGTGAGGGCGCTGCTGCGTGAGGGAGCAGCTGTAGCTATAAACAATATGTCCCTGGTAAGAAAAGATAAGTCTGATTATGAGGCTTCCTCTGTGAGAAATATGCTTTTCCTGTGGGGATAACTACTTGATGTGATTAAAGGCTCTTTAGTGGGGCACAGTCTAAGCAGGGATAACGGGTCTCATAGAAGGTGGTAAATAGGCTGTGCTTAGGCCATGTGGTTAGTTATACTGTAGCCATGTGGGGTGCTTCTCAAGTGGGTCTTATATTTCTATATGCGGGCATAGTTTTTGGACTGTGAGGGGTTAGCCCATAATGGCTGCCACGCTGCGATGTGTTGTTTCACTGCAGGCCGCCCCTTCTCACTTACCCTGTGAGCCCCGTGCGGTGCGATAAACCACTTCCACCTGGTCACCGGCTGATGGATGCAATCCTCTGTTGCGTGATGAAGGGGGAATTGAGCTGTTGTACTCCTCTGGCGGCCCTTAAAGCATGTGCGTGGGCTTGATGCGTAGTTACAATTAGGCCCCAAAGAAGCCGCGGGAGGCCGCGCTGGGCTGTGGCTGAGTCCGCTGTTCTCCCGGGTCCTAACGGCAGTTACCGGGAGCGCTAGGAGTTGTCAGGAATCGAGTGCCAGTATTCTTTGCCCCACACTCACATTTTCTTAGGGCTTATGCTGCGATAGAGCCGACCTTACTTCGGAGCTCTAAACACCTGCGACCATTTTGGGCGCTGGCTAGCTCCGCCCCCCAAAATGAGATTTTACCCCAGAATCTCTGTATCACTGAGCATGACCAAAACAAATGGATCAGATCCCCTAAACAAAATTTACATCTCACACATATTAGGGTCTCCCCCTCCTTAGCCCAGTAGGATCGCAACTTGGGAGTACTATAAAATTTATACAAAATCTTAAATTGTTGTTCTCTATAATATTCCCCCCTCATGGCTTTGGCTGCCCTTCCGATAGAGCTTGTCAATACCACTGTTTCTATCTCCATATTAGAAAGGTCTTTCCATTTTAGGGTGAGATATCTGATGTTACTCTGCTCCTGACTACTTATCAATGAGGCATAAATCGACAAGATAGAGAGTTTCCCTATTCTAAATAGTACTAATATATATTTTAAAACTTTATTTTGCCATTCCAGATTTGCTATTTTCAAAATTAGCTCGGCATAGTGAGGAACTTGCAGATAGGCAAAAAATTGGGAGTTCACAATCCCAAATTCAAGTTTACATTCATCAAAGGTTTTAACCCTATTTTCCTCTATGTTAATAAGCTGAATCATGTAGCTAATCCCTGCATCCGTCCAACTCCCAAATCTTAGCGTATCATACTCTGCCAAGAAATCTGGGTTCCCCCTTATAGTTAAATAGGGGGAGGCCCTAAAATCAAAACCTATTTTTGCACAAAATTTCCTCCAAGCTCTAATTGGCTGATCTATCTATAATTGTTAATTGTCTTAAATCTTTAGGGATTCTAGATAAAGGCATATGAACAAGAGCTTTAAGGGAAAATGGCGCAACCAGTGCTTCCTCAACATCATACATCGAGAAATTATTTGTTCCTAGAAACCAATCCAAGACATACTTTATGTTAGCCGCTATATTATATGCCTCTATATCTGGAATAGCTAGTCCCACCCCCCTTCTTTCCTGCGCACATACGTTTAAACGCTATTCTGGACCTTCTATCTTTCCAAATAAAATCGTTTTATATTTTTATTGATTATCGCACTATTTTCCTTCAATAATAATAGTGGCATTGCTTGAAATGTATATAAAAATTTGGGTAGTGAGATCATTTTGATTAACTGAACCCTACCAGACAAGGATAGAGGTAAGTTCATCCACTTCTCTATGTCCTTCCCGAGGGAACTAATAAGCGGTGGGAAATTTAATTTATACCAGTTTCTCGGGTCTGATGCAAACTTAAGTCCTAAATACGTAATGTACTCCTTTGCCTCTTTAAACGGAGTTGCAGGTGAGTTTCTATCCCTTATTAACCACAATATTTCAGATTTATCCTTATTTATTGCAAATCCCGTAAATGACTGAAATCTATCCAGGATATCAATGATCAAAGATAAATTATTTTCCAGATTTTGAGTAAAGATAAGGAGATCATCCGCATATATTGCTTGCTGAATTTTGAAACCACCAATATCAATTCCCTCCAAACTTTCTCGCAAATATATAGCCAACGGTTCCAACGACAAATTAAAGAGCAGGGGTGAAATAGGACACCCCTGCCTTGTTCCCCGTTGCAAGGGAAATTTATCCGATACCATAGAGTTGACAACTAAAGCAGCTATGGGTGCAGTATACAGCATAGAGAGAATATTTACAAAGTTTCCTCTGAATCCATACTTCTTTAATGTTGTGAACATATGATCCCAGATCAAGGAATCGAAGGCCTTCTGTGTGTCTATGGTTATCACTGCTGCATCTCTCGCCAAGAATAAACCTTCTCTATGTGCCATATCACAATAGTTTATCACTACCTCCAGCTTTCTAAAAATTTTCACTAACGTTCTACCCTTCATGAATCCAGTTTGGTCTGGGTGTATGAGAGAGCTAATAGCCATTTGCAATCTATTGGCCAGAATATGTGTCAATATCTTATAGCCCACATTCAATAATGATATGGGCCTATACGATTCCGTCATCCTTAGATCTTTCCCTTGTTTTGGAAGTAAGACTACCCTAGATTCATTAAAATAACTGGAGGGGGACTTCCCCTCACTAAGAAATGAATTATATACTCCATTCATTGTTGGAGTAATTTTGTCCTCAAGAATCTTATATAATTCTCCTGGGATATCATCAGGGCCAGGAGCCTTATTAAGCTTCAAATTTTTAATAGCTTTTTGGACTTCCTCATTAGTAATCCGGGCGTTTAACTTTTCTAAATCTTCCTTTAATACCTGGGGTACCTTAATATTCTCCCAAAACACCTCATTTTCCTGTTGGTCTACCTCTCTCTCCCTGTGCAGCTTTTTAAAATACTGTTGAAATTCCTGAATAATTTCTAAGGGCTGACTAACTGTTCTGTCCTTTGCTTTAATCGCTGTTATAGGCTTACATCCTTTTTGAGTCTTTACCATACTGGCCAGAAACTTCCCAGTTTTATTATCATAAGACATAAATGTACTATTCTGTTTAATTTCAGACTGTGTGTTTCTTTTAAAATACACCAAGCATCCCTCTGTTTTTTGGCATCTAAGTATTGCTTCCAATTCTCATTACTATTATTTTGCAAATACTTTTGATATTTATTAACTATTTGATTTGTAAGTTGCATCCAGTACTTATTATTTATTCTCTTTGTTTTAACAAGAAAGGCCAGAATTTCACTGCGAATCACGGCCTTAAAGGCCTGCCAGAATATTTCCTTATTCTTAACTGAGTCTTTATTATTGAGAACATATTCATCCCATTTACTACGCAAAAAATTTCAAAATCTCAAATTTATATATAAATATTTTAGAAAGAAATATTGGGGTGGGGTGTTACCATTGGCTACTAAACATAGCAGTATTGGTGCATGATCTGATACTGTAATTGGGGTGATTGTTGTCTTTTGAACAATAGAAAATAGGTTTTTACTGATTAAAAACATATCGATCCGCAAAAGAGACTTGTGGGCTTTAGACAAACAAGTATATTCTTTGCTATCCGGAAAATTATTTCTCCAAATATGCAGTAGATCCAAATTATAGCACAGTTTTTTAAAGATTCTAGAATCCCTATTTCCCAATTGTTCCCTATCCCCAATCCTTTTCCTATCCATAAGCTCAGACGCCACCATATTTAAATCTCCTCCCAAAACAATATTCTGTCCTAAACCTGCCAATTTGGCTTGCAATAAAGTCCAAAAGGGACCTTTCTTTTCATTTGGGCCGTATACATTACACAGTGTCATTATTTTTTTTCCAATTTCCACCTCCAAAATAATAAACCTGCCCTGAGGGTCTATTTCCCTTTTATGAATCTGGTATTGTATGTTTTTCCTAAACAATATAGCCACTCCATTCTTCCTGTGATTACCCGGGGCACACATTACCTCCCCTACCCATCCCCATTTTAATTTCTGACTCTCTATATAGTTCAAGTGTGTTTCCTGTAGTAAACCTATATCCACCTTTAATTTATTCAAATATTGTAAGACCATCTTCCTTTTAATTGGTGAGGTAAAGCCCCCCACGTTCCACGAGCCTATATTATACTTCCCAATCATTATTACTTACATAGTGGAGATAGAGTAGTGAGAAAGAGAGAGGGGAGAGAAAAAGAAAAAAAAAATTAAAAATAAAGGAGGGGGAAAATATAACATACACACCCATGCCTCATCAACCATCCACACCTCGCCCCCCCCCCCCCAACCCCTCCGTCCCACTCTAAAGGTTCCAGGTTCTAGTTCTCTAACTATACCTACCATCTATTTAGTAGCTCCTATCTTCCAGCTGCCTTATCCTTTAATTTCCTCCCTGAGGAAATTTTCTGCTTCTTGTGGATTATCGAAGGTTTTAAACCCTTCCTGAGTTTTAATGCTAATTTTGGCTGGATAAAGTAGCCTAACTAATCTACCTTCCTGTATTTGGCGAGAGCATAGCGGTGCGCACAGTTTCCTCCTATTGGAGGTCTCAAACGAGAAATATTGGAATATAAGAAATTTCTTATTTTGATACATAGCATTCTTTTGAAGCCTAAAGGCTTTTAATATCTTTACCTTGTCTTTAAAATTCAAATACTTAATAATGATGGGTCTGGGTCTATCCTTACCTTCCTCCTGCTTCCTGAATACCCCAATCCTATGAGCCCGTTCAACTAATAAAGATTGTTCTACCTCTGAGATTTGTAATATAGAAGGTAACTGAACTGCTGCAAAATGTAACAAATCCTTTTCTAGAAGGGTTTCAGGTATTCCAATAATTCTCAGATTATTTCTCCTCAATCTATTTTCGAGATCCTCCATTTTCTTGCTTAAAAATTTAACTTGCTTTCGTATTCCTACTAGTTCTTGGTCTTTCTCGATATCCCTATCTTCTAGGTCTGAGATGCGCTGTTCAACTAGGCCTAATCTAGCCGATATTTGTTTTGTTTCCTGCGATATTACCTCTATAGTGTTCTGTATTGCATCAAATTTGGGCATAAAGAGTGCACTCATCTGTTTCAGCAACTCAGTATTTGTTATCAAATCAGGCCCAGCCTCCTGCGAGGTCTCTGAGCTTAACTCTGTACTTGCTTTTTTTCCTTTTGCCTTCTCCCTGTCATAGTTACAGTTTTAATACCGGAGGTTGCTGAGATATACTTATCCATAAGAGACGTGGTACAACTATTTCTACCTTTCCTATATGAGCTTCTGGTTCCTATGTCTTCCCCCTATCGCTATCCCCCCATCACTTAATCCTTTACCAAGCTTCAGTACTTCTACTACCCCCTCCTCTTCATCCTCAGTGTTACTTTATGTGTTTGTGCTACGAAGTCTAATGTGTTAACTAAACTTAAAAAGAAAAAGCAAAAATGTAATATTCAATTTATCCCATTATGCTATCTTCCTAAATAACATACATTGTTTATATAGTGCATTAGTCTGAATCAGTATAGAAACAGAAACAAAAAATATAACAGTCCTTCAATACGTGCCCAACAAAATATAAGAAAGTGTGATACTTAATTAGGTTCAGTGCAAGCTCAGTCCCAAATATCCCAGTATTTCCAGTAGCAACTACAGGGAGTGCAGAATTATTAGGCAAGTTGTATTTTTGAGGATTAATTTTATTAATTGAACAACAACCATGTTCTCAATGAACCCAAAAAACTCATTAATATCAAAGCTGAATAGTTTTGGAAGTAGTTTTTAGTTTGTTTTTAGTTATAGCTATTTTAGGGGGATATCTGTGTGTGCAGGTGACTATTACTGTGCATAATTATTAGGCAACTTAACAAAAAACAAATATATACCCATTTCAATTATTTATTTTTACCAGTGAAACCAATATAACATCTCAACATTCACAAATATACATTTCTGACAAGATGTTATGAATATTACCTTTATCTATAAAAGTATATTATGTGAAATGGTGCAATTTTAAATGACACATTTTTCTATAAGTTATGAAAGGTAATAAACAAATCTGAATCCTTTTAGTTGCTATCAGTCTATTAATTATACCGACACCAGATGAATAACAAAAATTAACTTTATTAAAGTATTTTATTATTAATAATTAGCATTTAATAGAAACTTAAGCAATCAAAATATTACAGAGAAATAAATTACCGTTCTATAATAATCACTAACGTGATAACATAACATCAAATAGCAAGGAAAACAGAATAATACAGAGATTAAACTATAAAGATGATTAAGTCATATTTTCAAAATAACACAAACATTGGCATGATGATAAGAACCAAATATTTCATTAAAACCCTCTAAGGTAATTGTGGAGAATCAGGTAGATTAATAATTATGACAAACCGTCAGATGATAATCTATCCTAATTCCTAATTCACCCGGTGTTATTATCGACAAATAAGACCAGGTGGTAGGAACTTTTATAAAGAAAACACAAAGCTATAAAACAATTAATTAATTTACCTGATTAAATATGAAAAGGCATTTTACATAAATGTTAAATGTAAATCTTAATGATATTAACATCTAAAGTGACTTTCTTTCATACATCACCAAAGTAAATAAATTTCCCCTTTTTCAGACAGGAATCAAACTGTCAGGTCGTAGGTCTGTCCCAATAGGCTAAACTCGTCTCAGCAGTTATAATCCAATAATCTCGGACCTCTGTACTTGATTAGCAAATTACCAACTCCATAAATTATGTGACCAGTTCAAAAGCCCAGGAAAAAAAAACCCTCCTCTTGGGCTAGACCCTATACAGGGAGTGCAGAATTATTAGGCAAATGAGTATTTTGACCACATCATCCTCTTTATGCATGTTGTCTTACTCCAAGCTGTATAGGCTCGAAAGCCTACTACCAATTAAGCATATTAGGTGATGTGCATCTCTGTAATGAGAAGGGGTGTGGTCTAATGACATCAACACCCTATATCAGGTGTGCATAATTATTAGGCAACTTCCTTTCCTTTGGCAAAATGGGTCAAAAGAAGGACTTGACAGGCTCAGAAAAGTCAAAAACAGTGAGATATCTTGCAGAGGGATGCAGCACTCTTAAAATTGCAAAGCTTCTGAAGCGTGATCATCGAACAATCAAGCGTTTCATTCAAAATAGTCAACAGGGTCGCAAGAAGCGTGTGGAAAAACCAAGGCGCAAAATAACTGCCCATGAACTGAGAAAAGTCAAGCGTGCAGCTGCCAAGATGCCACTTGCCACCAGTTTGGCCATATTTCAGAGCTGCAACATCACTGGAGTGCCCAAAAGCACAAGGTGTGCAATACTCAGAGACATGGCCAAGGTAAGAAAGGCTGAAAGACGACCACCACTGAACAAGACACACAAGCTGAAACGTCAAGACTGGGCCAAGAAATATCTCAAGACTTATTTTTCTAAGGTTTTATGGACTGATGAAATGAGAGTGAGTCTTGATGGGCCAGATGGATGGGCCCGTGGCTGGATTGGTAAAGGGCAGAGAGCTCTAGTCCGACTCAGACGCCAGCAAGGTGGAGGTGGGGTACTGGTTTGGGCTGGTATCATCAAAGATGAGCTTGTGGGGCCTTTTCGGGTTGAGGATGGAGTCAAGCTCAACTCCCAGTCCTACTGCCAGTTTCTGGAAGACACCTTCTTCAAGCAGTGGTACAGGAAGAAGTCTGCATCCTTCAAGAAAAACATGATTTTCATGCAGGACAATGCTCCATCACACGCGTCCAAGTACTCCACAGCATGGATGGCAAGAAAGGGTATAAAAGAAGAAAATCTAATGACATGGCCTCCTTGTTCACCTGATCTGAACCCCATTGAGAACCTGTGGTCCATCATCAAATGTGAGATTTACAAGGAGGGAAAACAGTACACCTCTCTGAACAGTGTCTGGGAGGCTGTGGTTGCTGCTGCACGCAATGTTGATGGTGAACAGATCAAAACACTGACAGAATCCATGGATGGCAGGCTTTTGAGTGTCCTTGCAAAGAAAGGTGGCTATATTGGTCACTGATTTGTTTTTGTTTTGTTTTTGAATGTCAGAAATGTATATTTGTGAATGTTGAGATGTTATATTGGTTTCACTGGTAAAAATAAATAATTGAAATGGGTATATATTTGTTTTTTGTTAAGTTGCCTAATAATTATGCACAGTAATAGTCACCTGCACACACAGATATCCCCCTAAAATAGCTATAACTAAAAACAAACTAAAAACTACTTCCAAAACTATTCAGCTTTGATATTAATGAGTTTTTTGGGTTCATTGAGAACATGGTTGTTGTTCAATAATAAAATTAATCCTCAAAAATACAACTTGCCTAATAATTCTGCACTCCCTGTATATTCCCATTCTCTCATCTAGGAGGAGTCATTAATTATAATATTTTAATCATTGATTAACATAAAATTAATTAGATGAAATATTATTGTTTTAACAGTAGATGGCTCTCGCATATAGGGTAAAAATATTGGAAAAACACTTATTATATTTATGTTTACCCCAACATTCCTAAACTACAATCAAAAACAAAACAAAAACAAATCAGTGACCAATATAGCCACCTTTCTTTGCAAGGACACTCAAAAGCCTGCCATCCATGGATTCTGTCAGTGTTTTGATCTGTTCACCATCAACATTGCGTGCAGCAGCAACCACAGCCTCCCAGACACTGTTCAGAGAGGTGTACTGTTTTCCCTCCTTGTAAATCTCACATTTGATGATGGACCACAGGTTCTCAATGGGGTTCAGATCAGGTGAACAAGGAGGCCATGTCATTAGATTTTCTGCTTTTATACCCTTTCTTGCCAGCCACGCTGTGGAGTACTTGGACGCGTGTGATGGAGCATTGTCCTGCATGAAAATCATGTTTTTCTTGAAGGATGCAGACTTCTTCCTGTACCACTGCTTGAAGAAGGTGTCTTCCAGAAACTCGCAGTAGGACTGGGAGTTGAGCTTGACTCCATCCTCAACCCGAAAAGGCCCCACAAGCTCATCTTTGATGATACCAGCCCAAACCAGTACTCCACCTCCACCTTGCTGGCGTCTGAGTCGGACTGGAGCTCTCTGCCCTTTACCAATCCAGCCACGGGCCCATCCATCTGGCCCATCAAGACTCACTCTCATTTCATCAGTCCATAAAACCTTAGAAAAATCAGTCTTGAGATATTTCTTGGCCCAGTCTTGACGTTTCAGCTTGTGTGTCTTGTTCAGTGGTGGTCGTCTTTCAGCCTTTCTTACCTTGGCCATGTCTCTGAGTATTGCACACCTTGTGCTTTTGGGCACTCCAGTGATGTTGCAGCTCTGAAATATGGCCAAACTGGTAGCAAGTGGCATCTTGGCAGCTGCACGCTGTACTTTTCTCAGTTCATGGGCAGTTATTTTGCGCCTTGGTTTTTCCACACGCTTCTTGCAATCCTGTTGACTATTTTGAATGAAACGCTTGATTGTTCGATGATCACACTTCAGAAGCTTTGCAATTTTAAGAGTGCTGTATCCCTCTGCAAGATATCTCACTATTTTTGACTTTTCTGAGCCTGTCAAGTCCTTCTTTTGACCCATTTTGCCAAAGGAAAGGAAGTTGTCTAATAATTATGCACACCTGATATAGGGTGTTGATGTCATTAGACCACACCCCTTCTCATTACAGAGATGCACATCACCTAATATGCTTAATTGGTAGTAGGCTTTCGAGCCTATACAGCTTGGAGTAAGACAACATGCATAAAGAGGATGATGTGGTCAAAATACTAATTTGCCTAATAATTCTGCACTCCCTGTAGATATTCTTTTTTTCCATGGGTGTTTTCTCTGAGAGTTCAAGGAAGATCCTTTTCCGTGTCCTGGGTGTTGATCGTTCTCTACTTCAGCAATTCTATTGGGACACATAAGAAAGGGGGCGCCACATGTGTGTATCCATAAAAAAGCAAAAGTAAAAATAAGCTAAAGCCGTACAGGGCTCACATACTCCAGCGGCATCCAGTTGTGCCTATAGTTACGGGCTGAACCTTTAGCAGCAGTTCAGCATGCTGGCCTTTTCCTAGATGTTGTTAACGTTCCTCCAGTAATACAATCAGAAAAATAAGGGGGACAAGAAAACAGAACCCTGTGTAAATCCGATAGAAACAGTTATAAAATATATACAAAACAGCTGCAGGGTACTTACAAAAACAGCGGCACTCTGTTGTGCCAAGTGTTGCAGTCTAGACCTTTTGCAGCAGTCTAGCACGCTGACCTCATAAGCAAGGTATCTGTGTTCCTCCGGTACATAAAAGAGATAGGGAGACAAAAATACAAACCACACATGTGTGACTCTGTCTTAGACAGTAAGTATATCACTATATAACCTTCAGAGTGGTACTCACAAAACAGCGGCACTCCAATGTGCCTTTGGAAGCAGGCGGAACCTTTCACAGCAGTCCAGCATGTTGATTTCTGTGAAAATGATGTATCTATTCCTCCAGTATACTTTGTAAGCTGTGATGCACTAATTGGCCTTATGCTATTTACCCTTGGCCCAACTTATAAGTTTAAACTTGTGGGTAATGGGGGGAAATCCCTTACAACTCCACAGCCCTAAACTCGTGGGGCTTCTGAAGCCATTGGTGTTCTCTATGGCTCTGGTCCTAGCAAGTCACCTTATTGGTGACCAACATCTCGCGGCACAGGCTATGAATACTGAGGAGAGAGACAGCTGAGCAAAAAAACCCTTCCCCCAAAAGATAGGCCAGCGAATTTTGGGAGGAAACGAATATTCACTGCTGCCTATCAGGGGGGGATACAGGTGCGCCAGAACAGTTAATCCCTACCTTGTTTTCCTTCCCAGCCGACTTTCCTCACCCTCACATCCCGCCTAGCGAGAGATCTGAGCCGCTTGCGGGGACCAGGGAATGAGACTGTCCGCCGTCGGCTGTGGATTCCGAACACCGCTTCCGTCTCCTCTTATTCTGGTCTCCCGTCCTTCGATCTCTTCCGCAGGTTCCGCTCACGAAGTTCTCCTGCTTATTCCTCTCCTTGGCGCTCCGTACGTGCGCCTACGTCAAGCGTGCAGTAACAGATCCTAGGACCGCCCCCTCTCGCTAACTAAAGTATTCCTATTTAAAACTAAATACTTACCTGTAAAATAAACCCTAATATAGCTACAATATAACGAATAATTACATTGTAGCTATTTTAAGATTTATATTTATTTTACAGGCAACTTTGTATTTATTTTAACTAGGTACAATAGCTATTAAATAGTCATTAACTATTTAATAGCTACCTAGTTAAAATAATTACAAAATTACCTGTAAAATAAATCCTAACCTAAGTTACAATTAAACCTAACACTACACTATCAATAAATTAATTAAATAAATTACCTACAATTACATACAATTAAATAAACTACACTAAATTACAAAAAATAAAAACAGATTACAAGAAAAAAAAAAGCCCCCCAAAATAATAAAGGTCCCTACCCTATTCTAAATTAAAAAGTAACCAGCTCTTTTACCAGCCCTTAAAAGGGCTTTTTGCTGGGGCATTAAATCAGCCAATCAGATTCAAGTTCAATCCGATTGGCTGATCCAATCAGTAAATCAGATTGAGCTCGCATTCTGTTGGCTGTTCCGATCAGCCAACAGAATGCAAGCTCAATCTGATTGGCTGATTTAATCAGCCAATCAGATTTTTCCTACCTTAATTCCGATTGACTGATAGAATCCGAGGGATTCGAGGGACGCCATCTTGGATGACGTCATTTAAAGGAACCTTCATTCAGCGAGTAGGCGTCGGTTGAAGAGAATGGATCCGCGTCGCCTGGAAGAAGATGGCTCCGCTCCGGATGGATGAAGATAGAAGATGCCGCTTGGATGAAGATGTCTGCCGGTCCGGATGTCCTCTTCTGCCCGGATAGGATGAAGACTTCTTCCGGTCTGGATGTCCTCTTCTGCCCCATCGGATGAAGACTTCGGCCCGACTGGGTGAAGACGACTCAAGGTAGGGAGATCTTCAGGGGGGTAGTGTTTGGTTTATTTAAGGGGTGTTTGGGTTAGAGTAGGGGTATGTGGGTGGTGGGTTTTAATGTTGGGGGGTTGTATTTTTTTTACAGGCAAAAGAGCTGATTACTTTGGGGCATGCCCCGCAAAAAGCCCTTTTAAGGGCTGGTAAAAGAGCTGGTTACTTTTTAATTTAGAATAGGGTAGGGACCTTTCTTATTTTGGGGGACTTTTTTATTTTATTAGGGGGCTTACAGTAGGTGTAATTAGCCTAATATTCTTGTAATCTTTTTTTATTTTTTGTAATTTAGTGTTTGTTTGTTTTTTTGTAATTTAGTTTAGTTTATTTAATTGTATGTAATTGTAGGTAATTTATTTAATTCATTTATTGATAGTGTAGTGTTAGGTTTAATTGTAACTTAGGTTAGGATTTATTTTACAGGTAATTTTGTAATTATTTTAACTAGGTAGCTATTAAATAGTTAATAACTATTTAAAAGCTATTGTACCTAGTTAAAATAAATACAAAGTTGCCTGTAAAATAAATATAAATCCTAAAATAGCTACAATGTAATTATTCGTTATATTGTAGCTATATTAGGGTTTATTTTACAGGTAAGTATTTAGTTTTAAATAGGAATACTTTAGTTAATAAGAGTTAATTTTTTTCGTTAGATTAAAATTATATCTAAGTTAGGGGGGTCTTAGGGTTAGGGTTAGACTTAGCTTTAGGGGTTAATACATTTATTAGAGTTGCGGCGAGGTCTGGTCGGCAGATTAGCGGGTTAATACTTGAAGTTAGGTGGCAGCGATGTTAGGGAGGGCAGATTAGGGGTTAATAAATATTATGTAGGTGTTGGCAATGTTAGGGGCAGCAGATTAGGGGTTCATAGGGATAATGTAGGTGGCAGCAGTGTGGGGTCGGCAGATTAGGGGTTAAAAATATTTATTATAGTGGCAGCGATGTGGGGGGACCTCGGTTTAGGGGTAAATAGGTAGTTTATGGGTGTTAGTGTACTTTAGAGCACTGTAGTTAAGAGCTTTATAAACCGACGTTAGCCCATAAAGCTCTTAACTACAGCCTTTCCATGGACGGTAGGAGTCTTGTCGGTAGAGGGTCTACCGCTCACTTCAGCCAAGACTCTAAATACCAGCGTTAGGAAGATCCCATTGAAAAGATAGGATACGCAACTGGCGTAAGGGGATCTGCGGTATGGAAAAGTCGCGGCTTGAAAGTGAACGTTAGACCCTTTCCTGTTTGACTCTAAACACCAGCGGGCGGCCAAAAACAGCATTAGGACCCCTTAACGCTGCTTTTGACGGCTAACGCAGAACTCTAAATCTAGGCGTATGATTACAAAAAAATAAATGAAATGATCAAAAATGAAAACAATTACACATAATCTAATAGCCCTACAAAAATAACCAAAAATGGTCCGGCTCCTATGCTTACATTCCAGCTTTTTAAAATAAATATATCAAGAGAATGAAGAAAAATTGATAATAGGAGTAAATTAGAAAGTTGCTTAAAATTGCATGCTCTATCTGAATCACAAAAGTTTATTTTTGACTAGACTATCCCTTTAATTCAGTTATATCATTAGTATTGTTTGTTAATATATAACACCTGTTGCAAAGCTAGACCCAAGCGTCCATGTGGTATGAGATATTGCTATGAAAAGAACTACCAGGGAGATAATCATAGAGCTGGACAGTTTAGAACATTGAGCTCTGATCCCTGTGACTAGTGACACTTGTTCAAATTACAGTTAAAGTGGTTAATGCTATTTATTTTTAAGTATAATATTTTTATTGAGTATTTCAACACACAGGAACAATGCATGAGTTGAAGACAAACATTAGCATTTCAGGATACAGTTAGTTCTATAATGTATAGATAAGAATAACTTTTAAAATACACAACATAAAAAGAAATTAACAATATGCTGTAAACTCTTTTGAATGGCAAGCAATCTGATCGTATCTGCAATAGATTAATTATAATCAACAGCATAATACAAAGACTGGGTCAGATAGACAACCCAATATACACATTAATTTCAATAAAATTATTTAATAAATAGCATTGTATTTCCTCATTTCAGTGGTGCACCCTTGATTTCCTTTATATAAGGTAATAGAAAGATTACCTGGGTTTCCATAGGAACCAGAGATGCAGATAATAGGTTGCAGTCAGTGAAGAAAGGGGTGAGCTGTTAACAGGTCAGAGGTCAAAACCAGAAGAACAGTCTGAAACCAGGTGTCAAAGCAAAGGCATAAGGCAGATACAGAGGTCCAGGCACAGTTCTAAAGTTCATTAACCTGTAAATCAATCCTCAGCTAGCAGATCTTAGCAGAAGGGTCAGACAGTTGCAAAATCCAGAAACGTTGCCAGGGTCAAGATCAGGGTAACAGGCCAGAGACAGATTTAAATAAGTATTTGCTCTGAGTTAACCAATCACTGTGCACAACATTTCAATCTCATGTAAATTTCACCATACTTAAAGGGCCATAATAGTCGTAAAATTACAGCATGTTATTTTAAGCCTGTTGATCCTACTCTACTGCGTGTTTAACCCCCACTATGGGGTTGAACACATAGTAGAGGTATTGCTCAGGACCCAAAGTGCACTGCTGGTCCGAAGTGAAACCGCCATTGATCCAGTCAGCAGTGCTATGCAACTAGTCCTGCTGATTGGATTAGCGGAAGGTTCCGCTCGGAACTAGCAGTGCACTGTGGGTCTTGAAAGGCACTTCTACTGTCTGTTTAACTCCTGTGTGGGGGTTAAATACACAGTAGGGCATGGTCAATAGTTATAGAATTCTCTGCTCTAACGGATTAGAGAATGTCATTTTTCAACTATTATGGCCCTTTAAGTATGATACAGACAATCCAGTCAAACTAAATAAAAATAGAGAAGCGCTCAACTTGGGAACGAACAATAGCATAATAGCTTGTTCTATTGCCAGTTAACACCCAAGAAGCAGCCTCTTTTTGCTCAACATGTGCCTTTCACAGAGAAGAACTTTCCTGAAGCATATCAGTCTGATCCTGACTTAACAGTACAGTCCAGTCCTGAAATACCAGGTAATTCCTCTCTGAACGAAAGAAACACCAAAACTCCAGATGTACATTTTGGTCTAGTGTGGGCCTCGCCAGTGAGGTGCAGCCATATCTATGCACACTGATCAACTGGTCCACATCTGGCTTCCTGCATCACCCTTCGGGAGACTTCCCTCAGGGTCATAATTTGCATAAATAAAACCAGAGAAGCGCCCAACCTGGAAACGAACAATGGCATAATAGCTTGTTCTATGGCCAGTTACCACCCAAGGATCAGCCTCTTTTTGCTCAACATGTGCCTTTCACAGAGAAGAACTTTCCTGTAGCATATCAGTCTGATCCTGACTTAACAGTGCAGTCCAGCCCTGAAATACCATGGAATTCCTCCCTGAATGAGAGAAACGGCAAAACCCCAGACATACATTTCGGCCTACTATGGGATTGCCTGGTATTTCGGAACTGGACTGCACTGTGATGTCAGGATCAGACTGATATGCTACAGGAAAGTTCTTCTCTGTGAAAGACACATGTTGAGCAAAAAGAGGCTGCTTCTTGGGTGTTAACTGGCAATAGAACAAGCTATTATGCTATTGTTCATTCCCAGATTGAGCGCTTCTCTATTTTTATTTAATCCAGTAGAAACTTGCACACTATTCAGAAGTGTTTTATGGAAATTAAATTGTAATGGAGTTTTATTTACCTCAAAGTGAAGGTAAACTTTGATGAATGAAAGCCCGGTTTTAAAAAATACTATTAAAAACAGGGGCACTTTAATTCATCAAAGTTTAGAAAGCAGCCGTTTTGTTTAAAAACGTAACTTTCTTCTTTTCACAGCCGGAGCAGCTTCTCCCACCCAGAGATCCTCTCTTCACAAATCAGCAATGACTAATCCGGTTTCCTCCAATCATGGCACGCCATGGCCTCAAAGCTGTGATTGAAGAAAGCCGGATTAGTCATTGCTGACGTGTGAAGAAAAGGATCTCCATGTGGGGGAAGCTGCTCTGGCTGTGAAAAGAAGAAAGGTAAGTTTTTAAACAAACGGCTGCTTTCTAAACTTTGATGAATGAAAGTGCCCCTGTTTTTAATAGTATTTTTAAAAACCGGGCTTTCATTCATCAAAGTTTATCTTCACTTTAATTGTTGATTTTTATGGGGAGATTGAATGTAATCTCCAATTAGGACATTAAGACCTTTTTTTTAAAAAACAGTATTGCCTAACTGAATTTTTCAGGTTTAGGTCATCAAAACAGATACACAGATACACAGAGGCAGCACTATGTATCAATTTCCATTTTACAAAAAGTAAAAATACAGGTTATACAGATATTATCCAAGACAAATCAGCAAATGCAAAACAAAACATTTGTTGTACTTATTGTGCTATGGTAAATCCAAGCTTCCTTTATTTGCCTGTAGTGTATACCATGCTGACCGCGCCTCAGGCCCCCCGCAGTAGACAATAGCTGTGCGGCCAAGTTGGCATCATGTTGGATAGCTAGTACGCTATTGGCTGAAATCACCTCTCTGAAAAATAGCTTTTTGCCATGGGCAGCCTGAGGCTCTCAGTGCGGCATACGCTGCAGACAAATAAAGGAACTTTCAGCATGAAGGGGGAACCATTACACTACAGAAAATTAAAAATAAAAACCATAAAAAAAAATATTTTAAAAAATAGTTTTATAGTTACTGGCAGAAAGCTGTCAGTACCTAAGATGGAGGACATAGGGTTAGAGAGCTGTTTGGGAGGGATCAGGGAGGTTGAAGGTTAAGAGGGATCCTACACTGCAGAAAATATAAAGAAAAAAAATTGGCAGACTGTCTGCCAGTAACTAAGATGATGATGATCAGTGGGGGGTGGAGGTAACGGATGGAAAAGAGTTGTTTGGGAGGGATCAGGGGGTGGGAGGTGTCAGGTGGGAGGGTAATCTCTACACTAAAGTTAAAATTACCCTTATAAGCTCCCTGATTAACTCCTTCACTGCCGGGAATAATAGAAGTGTGGTGTGCAGCTGCAATTTGCAGCATTCGAATTAACAAAAAGCAATGGCAGAGCCATGCATGTCTGCTATTTCTAAACAAAGGGGATCCCAGATAAGCTTTTACAATCCTTTGTGTCATGCTTGCACAAGCGGTATGTAAATAATTTCAGTGAGAAACCAAAGTTTGTAAAAAGTCAACAATTTTGTTTTGTCGGTTGGCCTTTTCTTCGAGCCACACTACAGGCCTTTCGGACTAGGGAATGCGACGCTGCACAGAATCTTTTTGCTTTACAACTCCCATAGTGCTAGAATAATACTCAATGGTACCCTGTCTTGGCCGTTTCAAATTACTAATGGCACCAGACAGGGTTGCCCTCTGTCCCCTCTGCTCTTCACATGCCTCATAGAAATGCTAGCATCTAAAATAAGGAACAATAGAGAAACTACTGGCATATGCCTGGGAGGAGAGGAATACACAATGTCCCTATTTGCAGATGATAGCCTCTTCTCCCTATCAGATCCAGTAAAGTCAACCCCCCCCCCCTTTATTAAAGGAGCTTTTTTTATAAACTCTCAAATTTTGCTATCAATAGATCTAAGTCGGAAATATCAGGAATAGAGCTTGCACCTCATGTGGAACAGCAGATTTCCAAACTATGTAAAGACAACCTGCGATATCTGGACATCCAGCTAACGGATAACCCCGAAGCTATATTTAAATTAAATTACATGCCCATTAAGACGGCTCTAATGAGCGATCTGTCATCCTGGAACAAGAAAAATCTCTCATGGCTTGGCAGGATAAACACCATTAAAATGAACGCCTTCCCAAGACTTTTATACATACTGAAAACACTTCCCATACCTTTACCACATAAGTATATAACCCAAATTCAACAACTATACGGTTCTTTTATTTGTAACAGGCGACGCCCCAGGATTAATAAAGATATTATGTCTTGATCTCCGGCCCAGGGTGGGTTGGGCGCACATCAACTCCTATAGGCAGTCTGTTTTTCTCCAGAGAATTTTAGACTGGAGAATACACAGAGAACACAAGAGGTGGGTCTCTTTGGAAGAGAATCTTACCCCGTCCTTCCACCTCCCTTCCGCATGTTGGTCTCCAAACCTCGCATGAGGGATTGACCAAATAGCCAACCCAATTTTTAGGGAAACGCTGAAAGTTTGGGACACTGTAAATAGGACAAACTCCTACCTCTCGTCCTGCCCAAGCCCCTTAACATCACTTTACTATAATGACGAATTCTCCCTGAGAGACCTTAATAGACATTTACCAGATATTTTACCTATAACAGACATAACCATATACGACCTGATAGTTAATGAATCAATCAGTATGCAAGAGCAACTAATAGCAAATGGTCAATCATGGGCTAACAACTGGTTTTCCTATAGGAGGGTACAACATTATATTACAGCGCATAGGCACTCTCAGAACTTTACCCGTCCCTTAACTAACTTAGAAAAATTATTTAATTCTAACCCACCGGTTAGGCACAGTCTTTCATATATCTACAAGATTGTTACTCAGCCACGCCAGGGTAACCTACCACACTCCATTGAATCATGGGAGAGAGAACTAAGGACAATTATAACTCCGCAGGTTGTGGCAAATATATTTAAAAATGTAAAATCATCCTCGTCCTCCTCCTC
This sequence comes from Bombina bombina, assembly GCF_027579735.1. NCBI lineage: Eukaryota > Metazoa > Chordata > Amphibia > Anura > Bombinatoridae > Bombina > Bombina bombina. The sequence goes on along the minus strand of NC_069499.1, from coordinate 1,020,941,508 downwards.
TATCCTTGAGATAAACTACAAAATCTTGCACTGCTGGTACCTGACCCCCAGGAGACTACATAAGTTGTTCCCATACACCAATAATCGCTGTTGGCGCTGTGGCCATGTGGGTAGTGGCATGAGCCATATGTTGTGGTGGTGCTCTCAAGTTAACTTATTATGGAGGGAGGTCATTAGCGAAATTGAGAGTATTTTTCAGAGACTTTTACCAATGGACCCTTTGATTTGGCTGCTAACTAAATCTACTAAACTCCCCCAGAGACATCTTCGCCCATTATTGACTATCATGATAAACAGTCTGAAGGCTCTTATTGCCAGAGGTTGGAGATCCCCCTCAGTTCCCACCCTCTTAGAGTGGAGATGTAAGGTGTCAAATCTGATCGAATTGGAGGAATATAGGGTGTTCAAATTGGGAACTAGGGATCAATTTGCAGACATAAAATGCACCTGGGAACACTATTTACATAACCTTTCAAAAGTTGTCCCCCCTTGATGTAGAATTAAATGCACTATTTACATCTTCATATAATTGGTTTAGATATCATGAGGTACAAACGTTGAATATTTGGGCACAAAACAAATGTTTGGTTTTCATGAGGACACTAGGTTTTCAATGTTAATGTTGGATTTATCTTCATGTAATTAATAAAAAAAAAAAAAAAAAAAAGTCCACCAGGTATATAAATATTGTTAAATAGGCATTAATGTTACTGTTATCTTGTCTAACGGTTGTAATTGATGCATTGTCTTATTATTCTTGCCTTACATGTATGTTTGTACTTACGTTGGATCTTTACTAAAAAGAAAATGAAAAAAAAAAGTCAACAATTTTTTTTATATGATCGCATTTGGCGGTGAAATAGTGGCATGAATTTTTCGAAAATGGAACCTAGATCAACATCTTGGTTTGGATACTTAAAAAATATATATAGTTTTGACAAGTAAATAAAACCATCCAAGGTTCTATTTCTGTTTAAATGTAGTGATGGCAAAAATGCTAAAAATTCTCCGGTATTTTGGGCAAGTCCTTCTTTGAAAGTCCCAGTAGTGAAGGTGTTACTATGCAAGCTTAAAGTTACATGAAACTCAGAATTAAAATGTAGATTGAATAGAAGCATTTTTGCAACATGTTTTTAGCAAAAATGCTTCTAGCAAAAGTAATGATTATTTCAATGTGCTATATGGGCTCCATTTATCAAGCTGAGTGATGTAGTTTTGGTGCGCTTCGGTCATCAGACTGCTGCTTCTTAACCTATACACCAGCTCTGAACTGGTGGTTTGCAATCACCCAGGGGTGATTGACAGCCGCTGCTCTCATGTGACCAAGCAGGGGTGGCATTGCCCAAGCAGCTGCCTCTACAATATTAAATTAAATGCAGTCAGTGCTGGTCGCAATGCCGGGCAGAGTAGTTCATGGGAGTGAACCTTGTCTGTCCGGCCCTAGTTAAATGTGGCCTTATGTATGAAACATATGTACATGTTCCTTGTGCACATGGTTTCAAACACTGTGCTTGTCCAGAGTGTATATATTGTGTCATTAACTCCATTTGCATCATTGCGGACTAATACATGCCTCAGCTGGCTTTTTGAGCAGTGTTTGAATGATGTGGCAAGGCTATAGTAGCTACCTATGACAGGAGCAGCCCTAGAATTGTGAGGTAAGTTCCATATCCAATGTAATTCTCCCACTGTCCCAGACCAAGACTCCTCTCCTGTACTTCTGCATTTTCCAGTTTGCTACTGACCGAGGTCTCTGAACTGAGCAGAGACAGGTCAGGAGAGAGTTGTAGAAGCTTCATAGGCTCTGTGGGAGCAATTAGGGCGCAGCAGAATATTTGCTCCTTCTTGCAGAGCAATTTGCTTTCCAGACAGCTGCCAACTTGCTTGAAGCTAGGTCGCTTGTCAATTTGAGGGACATCTGCTATTTTTCACTAGCTATGCCGACTCATATCAAATCTGCTTGGGATCTGGACTGTTATGTTTTTTTTTGTTTTTTTTTTACTTTAGCTCTAAAGTAAATAAAATATTATTAATAATAATAAAAGTAACAAGTAAAATAATAATTCTGATGCCCCTAAACCAGTAAAATGGTTAACTGTACAGCAAGTGTTACAGCAGCACCTGAAAGAATATTGCATACAGCCAGGTGTATAAAGGTTTACATCAAATTAAGATTTACATAAAATCCACCCATATTAAAGGATTACTTTCTGTTATAATTTTTAAGCTAAACAACTAACATATTAAAGTTAATAAACATTAATTAAAACCTACTGACCTATATTTTCTCCAAAACAAAGTTTCATAACGTTCTAAAAGTTATATCTTTTATTCGCCGATGATGTCACGTTATCCTGCCCACTATTTTCAGCACTGTGTGTTCAAAATACTTAAACCAATAACTTTGTGTTTAAAGCGCCATTTTGAAACTTAGGTATTGTAAACGGATTGGTACAGAGCAAAGCATACCCACGGAGTGGGTTTGGAAAACAATTAAATTTGCAGACAAGATTTCTGATATACGGTAGAGATAGGTTAATGAAATGCTATTGATAAAAAGCGTATTTGGGGTAGTTAGTTAGTAACAGGCATAGAAAATATTTACTTACAGTGGCCCTTTAAAATGGTAATAGCATGTAATATGATTAAGTCTATGGTCTAAAATCCACCCATATTAAAATGGTAATAAAATGTAATCTGATTAAGTCTATGGTCTAAAAAGTGAAATTTAGGGCTGCCTAAAACCTGGACAATACTGCTCAGATGATCAAAAACGTGCTGGAACTTCTGGCTACCAAACTTACAAATCAGGCAGGACAACGTAGAGCAGCCTCCATTAAATACGGAGATAACATAGTTTATCCCCTGAAAGAAATAGGTGAAACTTTTCGACATTTTTACAATTCTCTATTCAAGCTAGGGAATTCAAAGGAAAAATCCTTTGCTGCAGCTTCAAGAACCTTCTTAAAGGGACAGTCAAGTTCAAAAAAACCTTTCATGTTTCAAATAGGGCATGTAATATTAAACAACTTTGCAATTTCCTTTTATCACCAATCTTTATTCTCTTGGTATTCTTAGTTGAAAGCTAAACCTAGGAAGGCTCATATGATAATTTTTAAGCCCTTGAAGGTCGCCTCTTATCACATGCTTTTTTATTTGCTTTTAAAACAGGGGAGAGCTAGTTCATGTAAACAATATAGATAACATTGTGACCACGCTCGTGGATTCTGGCAGACACTGCACTAATTGGCTAAAATTAAAGTGAATAGATAATTAATAATTGTCATGTGATAAGGGGGCTGTCAGAAGATGCTTAAATACTAGTTATTCACAGAGGTAAAAAGTATATTAATATAACAGTGTTGGTTATGCAAAACTGGGGAATGGGTAATAAAGGGATTATCTATCTTTTGAAACAACAAAAATTCTGGTGTTGACTGTCCCTTTAAATAAACTTAAACTACCTAAATTGAGTTCTAAACAAATTGATTTTCTACAGTCCCATATTACTAAGCAGGAATTGCAGAAGGTATTTATTTTACAGGTAACTTGGTATTTATTTTAGCTAGTTAGAATAGTTATTAAATAGTTATTAACTATTTAATAACTACCTAGCTAAAAGAAATACAAAATTACCTGTAAAATAAATCCTAACCTAAGTTACAATTAAACCTAACACTACACTATCATTAAATTAATTAAATAAATTACCTACAAATAACTACAATTAAATACAATTACATAAACTAACTAAAGTACAAAAAATAAAAAAAGCTAAGTTACAAAAAATAAAAAAAATAAGTTACAAACATTTTAAAAATATTGCAACAATTTTAAGCTACTTACACCTAATCTAAGCCCCCTAATAAAATAACAAACCCCCCCAAAATAAAAAAAATGCCCTACCCTATTCTAAATTTAAAAAGTTCAAAGCTCTTTTACCTTACCAGCCCTTAAAAGGACCTTTTGTGGGGCATGCCTCAAAGAATTCAGCTCTTTTGCCTGTAAAAGAAAAATACAACCCCCCCAACATTAAAACCCACCACCCACATACCCCTAATCTAACCCAAACCCCCCTTAAAATAACCTAACACTAATCCCCTGAAGATCATCCTACCTTGAGTCGTCTTCACTCAGCCGAGCAGTGATGGAACCGAAGTGGACATCCGGACCGGCAGAAGTTATCCTCCAAGCTGCGCTGAAGAAATCTTCCATCCAATGAAGTGATCCTCCAAGCGGCGCTGAAGAAGTCTTCGATCCGGGCGATGTCATCTTCCAAGAGGCGCTGAAGAAGTCTTCTATCCGGACGATGTCATCTTCCAAGCCGGGTCTTCAATCTTCATCCCGCCGACGCGGAACATCCTTCTTTACCGACGGACTACCGACGAATGAAGGCTCCTTTAAGGGACATCATCCAAGATGGCATCCCTTTTTTTCCTATTGGCTGATAGGATTCTATCAGCCAATCGGAATTAAGGTAGGAAAAATCTGATTGGTTGATTGAATCAGCCAATCAGATTCAAGTTCAATCCGATTGGCTGATCCAATCAGCCAATCAGATTGAGCTCGCATTCTATTGGCTGATCGGAACAGCCAATAGAATGCAAGCTCAATCTGATTGGCTGATTGGATCAGCCAATCGTATTGAACTTGAATCTGATTGGCTGATTCAATCAACCAATCAGATTTTTCCTACCTTAATTCTGATTGGCTGATAGAATCCTATCAGCCAATCGGAATTGAAGGGATGCCATCTTGGATGACGTCCCTTAAAGGAGCCTTCATTCGTCGGTAGTCTGTCGGTAAAGAAGGATGTTCCGCATCGGCGGGATGAAGATTGAAGACCCGGCTTGGAAGATGACATCGTCCGGATAGAAGACTTCTTCAGCGCCTCTTGGAAGATGACATCACCCGGATTGAAGACTTCTTCAGCGCCGCTTGGAGGATCACTTCATCGGATGGAAGATTTCTTCATCGCCGCTTGGAGGATAACTTCTGCCGGTCCGGATGTCCACTTCGGTTCCATCGCTGCTCGGCTGAGTGAAGACGACTCAAGGTAGGATGATCTTCAGGGAATTAGTGTTAGGTTATTTTAAGGGGGGTTTGGGTTAGATTAGGGGTATGTGGGTGGTGGGTTTTAATGTTGGGGGGGTTGTATTTTTCTTTTACATGCAAAAGAGCTGAATTCTTTGGGGCATGCCCCACAAAAGGTCCTTTTAAGGGCTGGTAAGGTAAAAGAGCTTTGAACTTTTTAAATTTAGAATAAGGTAGGGCATTTTTTTATTTTGGGGGGGTTTGTTATTTTATTAGGGGGCTTATATTAGGTGTAAGTAGCTTAAAATTGTTGTAATATTTTTAAAATGTTTGTAACTAATTTTTTTAATTTTTGTAACTTAGCTTTTTTTATTTTTTGTACTTTAGTTAGTTTATGTAATTGTATTTAATTGTAGTTATTTGTAGTTAATTTATTTAATTAATGTAATGATAGTGTAGTGTTAGGTTTAATTGTAACTTAGGTTAGGATTTATTTTACAGGTAATTGTGTATTTCTTTTAGCTAGGTAGTTATTAAATAGTTAACTAGCTAAAATAAATACAAAGTTACCTGTAAAATAAATATAAATCCTAAGATAGCTACAATGTAATTATTAATCATATTGTAGCTATCTTAGGGTTTATTTTACAGGTAAGTATTTAGTTTTAAATAGGAATAATTTATTTAAGTATAGTGTAGTGTTAGGTTAGTTTTTATTTTACAGGTTAATTTCTCTTTATTTTAGCTAGGTAACCTATTAAATAGTTAATAACTATCTAATAGCTATTGAACCTAGTTAAAATAAATTGAAATTTGCCTGTAAAATAAAAATAAATCCTAAGATATCTACAATATAATTATTATTTATAGTGTAGCTATATTAGGGTTTATTTTAAAGGTAAGTATTTCGTTTTAAATAGGATTAATTTAGTTCATAATAGAAATATTATTTAGTTTTATTTAATTAATATTTAAGTTAGGGGGGTGTTAGGGTTAGTGTTAGACTTAGGTTTAGGGGTTAATAATTTTATTACAGTGGCGGCGGTGTAGTGGGGGGCAGGATAGGGGTTAATAAATTTATTATAGGTGGCGACGGAGTAGGGGGGCAGGATAGGGGTAAATAAATTTAATATAGGTTGCGGCGGGTTCAGGGAGTGGCGGTTTAGGGGTTAAACTATTTATTTAGTTGCGGCGAGGTGCGGGATCAGCAGGATAGGGGTTAATAACTTTATTATAGAGGGCGACGGTATAGGGAGCGCAGGATAGGGGTTACTAGGTATAATGTAGGTGGCGGTGGGCTCCGGGAGCGGCGGTTTAGGGGTTAAGACATTTATTATAGTTGCGGTGGGCTCCGGGAGCGGCAGTTTAGGGGGTAATAACTTTATTTAGTTGCGGCGGTGTAGGGGGGACAGATTAGTGGTGTTTAGACTCGGGGTACATGTTAGGGTGTTAGGTATAGACAGCTCCCATAGAAATCAATGGGATGTCTGGAAGCAGCGAACTTGTACTTTTGCTATGGTCAGACTCCCATTGATTCCTATGGGATCCGCCGCCTCCAGGGTGGCGGTTTGAAAACCAGGTACGCTGGGCCATAAAAGTGCCGAGCGTACCTGCTAGTTTTTTGATAACTAGCAAAAGTAGTCAGATTGTGCCACACTTGTGTGCGGAACATCTGGAGTGACGTAAGAATCGATCTGTGTCGGACTGAGTCCAGCGGATCGAAGTTTACGTCACAAAATTCTACTTTTGCCGGTCTCTAGCCTTTGATAACTAAGGCGAATCAGCCTCGCCACAAATACGCTGCGGAATTCCAGCGTATTTGAGGTTGATGGCTTGATAACTAGGCCCCTTAGTCTACAATTGTTAGATGCTATAGTTCTTCTTGAATTTGCCCATTAGGTTGATGTGTTCATTTAGCAGTCCCGAAGCGGCCTCAGAGTTCTTTAATCCTGGTAGTTCTTTATACCATATCAGCTCTTGAATTTTATGAAACCACAGTTTTTACACTTTTTGTTTCTCTAGCCCCATGTCAGTTATAAGAATGTTAGCAGTCATGAGCCTAAACATATCAGCTGTCAAACTTTTCTGAGCCACAGTTCTTGTACTTTTTTTTAATTTCTCTGACACTGTGTTAGTTATCACCATATTAACTGTTATTAGTCTATATCATGTTAATTTCTGTGTCCTCCTTTAATTCTTGTACCAGTTTTCTGGACCTACCCATGGTCCTAGCAGACGTGTGAAGGAGAATGTTTAGTACAGGCCCAAAAGTGTCCTGTACCACCCAAAAACCCTCCGATTAGCAAATCGAATTAATTGAGGTCCAAAAGTGGCCTCAGCTATTTCCGAGGAAAAAAGAGGAAGGTTTTAGGTTTGCTTCCCAAACATTCATTCATCTGATTTATGTCTTAACCTGGTCATAGAATGGGATTGTAATATATAGCCTTATGTATGATATTGTGTATCTTTGTCTCTGTTATATGTTTTAATACTTAACCTATGTCTTATGTTTAATTGAGCAAACTGAATTTTGCTTTTGTAACTTTTTGGAAAAAAAAAAGAGAGAAGAGAGACCAACAATTGGAGGGAAAGAGAGAAAGAGAAAGGAGAAGAGAATGGGAAGATAGTGTACAATGACAGAAAGAGGGAAGTGTAGAAAGAGAGAAAACAGAGAAGAAGAGAGTAGGGAGAGATGAGAGAGAGTAAAGAGGGAGACTGGAGAAGGGGAGAAGAAGAGAAGGTAGAGATGGAGAAGAGTAAATAGAGAGAAGAGTGAGAATAAAGAAAGAGAAGAAGGGAGAAAGACAAGGGGGAAAGAGAGGGCAGAGAGAGAGGAGAGAAATAAGGAGTAAATGAATAGAGTAAAGAGAAAGGCCCATATTTATCAAGCTCCGTACGGAGCTTGAAGGGCCGTGTTTCTGGCGAGTCTACAGACTCGCCAGAAACACAAGTTATAAAGCAGCGGTCTAAAGACCGCTGCTCCATAACCCTGTCCGCCTGCTCCGAGCAGTTGGACAGACATCGCCGGAAATCAACCCGATCGAGTACGATCGGGTTGATTGACACCTCCCTGCTGGCGGGCGATTGGCCGCGAGTCAGCCGGGGGCGGCGTTGCACCAGCATCTCTCGTGAGCTGCTGGTGCAATGTTAAATGCGGAGAGCGTATTGTTCTCCGCATTTAGCGAGGTCCAACAGTGCAGATCAGGTCTGCAAGACCTTTAATAAATAGAGGCCAAAGAGAGAAGAGAGAAAGTAAATAGGAAAGGGAGAATGAGAGAAAGTGAAGAGGGAAAAAAAAGAGAGAAGAGAGACCAAAAATTGGAGGGAAAGATAGTAAGAGAAAGGAGAAGAGAATGGGAAGATAGTGTACAATGACAGAAAGAGGGAAGTATAGAAAGAGAGAAAACAGAGAAGAAGAGAGTAGGGAGAGATGAGAGAGAGTAAAGAGGGAGACTGGAGAAGGGGAGAAGAAGAGAAGGTAGAGAGAGAGAAGAGTAAATAGAGAGAAGAGTGAGAATAAAGAAAGAGAAGAAGGGAGAAAGACAAGGGGGAAAGAGAGGGCAGAGAGAGAAAAGGGAGACAGAAGGGAGATTGAATAGCGGGAAGGTGAGAAAGTAGAGAAAAACAGAAAAGAGGAGAGAAAGTGGAGAGAAAAGAAGAAAGCAAAAGGATAAGAAAGAGAGGTGAGGAGAGAGTGTTTATAGAATAGAAATGGGCAGAGAGATAAGGGAGAACATGAAAATAAATATTGAAGAGAAGGAAAGAGAGTGGAGAAAGAGAGTAAAGAAAGAGACAGAGAGATAGTAAATAGAAAGAGTGAGAAGGGAGGGGATAGAGAAATTGAGAAAAAAGGAAAAGGGGCCGAATAAGAGAGAGAGAGGAGATAAAGTGAGAAGACAAAAGAAAGAAAGAGAAGATAGTGCAGAAAGAAAATTTAACTAATAAAGGAAGGGCAGATGCTTTTGTTGTTTTTTGTTTTACTGTTTTTAATCATTATCAGCAGTACAAATAGGATTATCCACTGGAGCTCCTCAAGCAGGCTATCCATGCTCCTTGCTTCTCTTCATGTGGCTAATTCTCAAATCCTCAGGTTCTTCAATTGATCAGGCTAATCGCTACTCTCCTCCACTCAGTCACACCCGCATTTGTCTACTCGCTGTGTGTGATTTGCATGGTGCACCATAACTGCCCTGCATAATACTTGAGACATTTAGCAGACAACAGGGGTGGCATTTAGACATGTAGGATAACAGGGTGTGCAATATAACCCCTCAACCACAACTCTCCTTTTGTAGTGCTGCATTTTGGAACATATAGTCCCCAGGTAAGCAGTAGTAACTGGCAAAATATCAGGGTAAGAGCTCACATGCACTTCCTATGCTTCTATGTCAACTAGCCAATATTGGGGAGTTTTCACTCGTCCGCATGACACACCTTAAAAAAACCCCTTATGAAGATAGAGACACATTGTGAGGCCCCTTAGGCGACTGCCTATTTGGCATAATGATAGAGCCGCCTATGCATTTCTGGATCTATTAATCTTCTACCCACAATCACTGGAGCAGCAAAGATCAAAAATAAATCTTTACCTCCTAAAATCCAATCTGTTTGTGAAACTTTGAATAGTGTTATAGCAAAAGTAGAACACTAAGAAAAAATCCTCGGTATATGTACATAAATTGTTTTCCATTCCATTAGCCCAAGTCGTTAGCAGGTTAAACATATTGGAATAATATCCCTGTCTAATTTCAGGTTGTGTAACTTCTGAATAAAAAGGGGTACTTATTGGTGTCCTGCTATACAGATGCTGAGGGGTTAATAATTTAACCCTTGCTTGCTTATGTTGGTACTGCTGTAAAGATATTCTTCCTTTGTTAGTTATGTGTTTGAGAGTAAGGGAAGTGATGAGGAACTTGGTAATTTAACCTGCATTAAAGGGCTATAACAATGCAAACAGAAAATGTTCTAATATGTTAGATCAATTTTTTTTATTGCACTATTGTATGCACCTAATAATGTCGGTTCACTTACCTGGATCCAATGAAGAAATAAATGCTATTGTTTTACTTCTAAGGTTAATTTTTACTGTGCATTTGCATTTTTCCATTTGTTTAATCCCTGCAAAATGGAATAAACACATAAATAAAGTCAGCTCCAGAGCAGCAATACACTACTAGGATCTGAACACATCTGATGAGCCAATGACAAAAGATAAATGTGTATAACCACCAATCAGCAGCTAACTGTCATTAGCGCATTGCTGATGATGATATGTACATATTCTTTTTAACAAAGGTACCCAAGAGAACAAACTTAATTTGATTAATGCTCTGTCTGAATTTTGCCTTTCATATCCCTTTAAGCAATCAGTAAGGCTAAATGCTACTATTAGTATTTTACCTGCTTGCTTTAGGCTGGCTTGGAGTGGACGGCGCTATGACATTCATAAATGGGTGTGGCTCTGCTCCAAAGTGTCCCTGGAGTTTTTATTCAAATGTTAGCAACAATGTAGCAGTACTGACAAGACTTCTTAGATCATCTCAAGTGAGCGGAGAGATTTAAATAACCAGGCCCTATGGCAGTGTCTGTGTAGTGGGAGTAGTTTTTACTATAATTCAAATCTCCATGATATAGTCAAAATCATATATTTTAACAACATGTGAAGCCACGCCCAAACATCACATCCATGCCACGCCCACACATCACATCCATGCCACGCCCACACATCACACCTGCTCAAAAAGTGTTTAGGAAATGGCTGGGCAAAAGGTAGACCCCACATGGGAATGTGTATGCTCAGTAAAGTTTTAGTGCTCTGAAACAGTGCTAACTTTTACTAAAAGCATTTCTGGTAATACGTGTGTATTAGAAAAATGCTTCTTTTAAAAACTAAATCTATAGTGTGCATTTAAATTTGGAGCTTTATGCCTGTTTAGAGTTTGTTTTGTGGGTTAACCACACAAATGATTTATTCCCTTATCCAATCATTTTTAGTGTGTAAGTGTTTTAGAGGTGTGGTGACTTTGATATCCTCTCTTCTAAAAATAAAGGTAATTTACTAGAAAGGAGAGAGTTATCTACTAGAAGAGGGTATCTGACCTGTCTACAAAATTGCTTTAATGTGCTACAGCATTTTGTCTCATATTGTTAATGTGTACGCCGGAGGTTCAGTGCTCTTCTGCTCCTGAGATGGACACAGCTTTCAGTCATTTTTATTGAATTACTGCCAGCCATTACAGGGTGTAATATAATCTGCCCATTTATGTTAAGAAATCTGAAAAAGATACCACATTAAAGGGACACTGAACCCAAATTTTTTCTTTCATGATTCAGATAGAGCAGTGGTTCTCAACCAAAGTGACCTCAAGGCCCGGTAAATTTTAGCTGGACATGTCCAGGGCCCGGTAGTTTTATTTTTTTATTTTTATATATATATATATATATATATATATATATATATATATATATATATATATATATATATTAGTAAGCAGCAGGGATTTGCCCTATCAGTAACTAAGCAGTTCAATGTGGGTTTAGTGGGGGCCCTGGAGTGTGGGGGTCCTGCCGAGGGTCTGTCGCTGTGAGGGACATGGAGTGTGAGGTCTGGCCCTGGAGGTTGGGGGCCCTTTCTTTGGCCCTTAATGTTGGGGGTCCTGGCTCTGGAGGTTGATGGGCCTGTTGGGGTTAGGGCAGGGAGGCTACCATGTTCATTTGCATAAATTTGAATACATTTGGGTCAGTGTGAGACAGTTTTCCTGGGGCCTTGATTGGTCTCAGTCTGCCCCTTGTGTGCAGGGGGTAAGAGTGTGCAGTGGGGGCATGACCCACCAGCAGGGCTATCACGGCCCGGTATTGGGCCACGGCCCGGTATTGGGCCACGGCCCGGCTGTTGAGAAACCAGGAGATAGAGCATGCAATTTTAAGCAACTTTCTAATTCACTCCTATTATCAAATTATTTTCATTCTCTTGGTATCTTTATTTGAAATGCAAGAATGTAAGTTTAGATGCCGGCCCATTTTTGGTGAACAACCTGGGTTGTTCTTGCTGATTGGTGGATACATTCACCCACCAATAAAAATGTGCTGTCCAGAGTCTGAACCAAAAAAAAAGTTTAGATGCCTTCTTTTTCAACTAAAGATAGCAAGAGAACAAAGAAAAATTGATAAGAGTAAATTAGAAAGTGGCTTAAAATGGCATGCTCTATCTGAATCAAAAAAGAAAAAATTTGGGTTCAGTGTCCTGTTAACTAATAAAAGAAGCAAGGTAAATGTTTGTATGTTTGTTTGCTGCGTGGTCACTTTATTAAGTACACAGGCAGACATGGGCCTCTATTTATTAAGCCGTCAACCACAAATACGCTGGAATTCTGCGTATTTGTGGCGAGGCTGATTCGCCATAGTTATCAATCCCTACAGACCGGCAAAAGTAGAATCTAGTGACGTAACATAGGATCCGCCGGACTCAGTCCGACACAGATCAATGGTTACGTCACTCCAGATGTTCCGAATGCAAGTTCGGCACAATCTGACTACTTTTGGTAGTTATCAAAGAACAACCAGGTACGCTCGCCACTATTCCGGCCCAGCGTACCTGGTTTTCAATCCACCGACCTGGAGGCGGCGGATCCCATAGGAATCAATGGGAGTCTGACAGCAGCGAGAGCTCATGTTCGCTGCTGCCCAATATCCCATTGATTCCTATGGGAAATTTCTGCACCTAACACCCTAACATGTACCCCAAGTCTAAACACCCCTTATCTGTCCCCCCTACACCTACTTTATACTTATTAACCCCTAAACCACTGCCCCGCCACCGCCGCCACCTACATTATATGTATTAACCCCTAAACCGCCGCCCGAAACCACCGCCACCTACATTATACGTATTAACCACTAAACCGCCGCACCGCCACAGCCGCCACCTACTTTATACGTATTAATCCCTAAACCGCCGCACCGCCGCTGCCACCTACATTATACGTATTAACCCCTAAACCGCCACTCCTGGACCCCGCTGCAACTAAATAAAATGTTTAACCCCTAAACCACCGCTCCCGGAGCCCACCGCCACCTACATTACATTTATTAACCCCTAATCTGCCCCCCCTACACTGCCACCACCTACATTATATCTATTAACCCCTAAACCTAAGTCTAACCCTAAATAACCCCCCTAACTTAAAAATTATTTAAATTAATCTAAATAAATATTCCTATAATTAAATATATTATTCCTATTTAAAACTAAATACTTACCTATAAAATAAACCCTAAGATAGCTACAATATAACTAATAGTTACATTGTAGCTATTTTAGGGTTTATATTTATTTTACAGGCAAGTTTGTATTTATTTTAACTAGGTACAATATTTATTAAATAGTTATTAACTATTTAATAGCTACTTAGTTAAAATAAATACAAATATAACTGTAAAATAAAACCTAACCTAAGTTACAATTACACCTAACACTATACTACAATTAAATAAATTAAATTAATTAAATATAATTACCTACAATTAAATAAAAATAACTAAAATTAACTAAAGTACAAAAAAACAACTCTAAATTACAGAAAATTAAAAAATTACAAGAAGTTTAAACTAATTACACCTAATCTAAGCCCCCTAATAAAATAAAAAATCCCCCCAAAATAATAAAATTACCTACCCTATACTAAATTACAAATAGCCCTTAAAAGGGCTTTTTGCGGGGCATTGCCCCAAAGTAATCAGCTCTTTTACCTGTAAAAAAAGAAATACACCCCCCCAACATTAAAACCCACCACCCACACCCAACCTTACTCTAAAAAACCCCAAACCCCCCTTAAAAAAACCTAACACTAACCCCCTGAAGATCACCCTACCTTGAGCTGTCTTCACCCAGCCGGGCCTAAGTCCTCAACGAATCCGGGCGAAGTGGCCCTCCAGATAGGCAGAAGTATTCATCGAATCTGTCCAGAAGAGGTCCTCCAGATGGGCAGAAGTCTTCATCCAAGCGGCATCTTCTATCTTCTTCCATTCGACGAGGAGCGGCACCATCTTGAAGACATCCGACGCAGAGCATCCATCGATCCTGATGACTAAACGATGAATGACGGTTCCTTTAAATGACGTCATCCAAGATGGTGTCCCTTAAATTCCGATTGGCTGATAGGATTCTATCAGCCAATCGGAATTAAGGTAGGAAAAATCGGATTGGCTGAGCCAATCGGATTGAATTTCAATCCGATTAGCTGATCCAATCAGCCAATAGGATTGACCTCGCATTCTATTGGCTGATTGGATCAGCCAATAGGATTGAACTTCAATCCGTTTGGCTGATTTCATCAGCCAATCGGATTTTCCTACCTTAATTCCGATTGGCTGATAGAATCCTATCAGCCAATTGGAAATTCATGGGACGCCATCTTGGATGACGTCCTTTAAAGGAGCTGTCATTCGTCGTTTAGTCGTCGGGATCGATGGATGCTCCGCGTCGGATGTCTTCAAGATGGTGCCGCTCCTCGTTGGATGGAAGAAGATAGAAGATGCCGCTTGGATGAAGACTTCTGCCCATCTGGTGGACCTCTTCTGGCCGGATTAGATGAAGACTTCTGCCCATCTGGAGGACCACTTCGCCCAGATTCGTTGAGGACTTAGGCATGGCTGGGTGAAGACGGCTCAAGTTAGGGTGATCTTCAGGGGGTTAATGTTAGGTTTTTTTAAGGGGGGTTTGGGTGAGTTTTAGAGTAAGGTTGGATGAGGGTGGTGGGTTTTAATGTTGGGGGGTGTATTTCTTTTTTTCAGGTAAAAGAGCTGATTACTTTGGGGCAATGCCCCACAAAAAGCCCTTTTAAGGGCTATTTGTAATTTAGTATAGGGTAAGGATTTTTTATTTTGGGGGGATTTTTTATTTTATTAGAGGGCTTAGATTAGGTGTAATTAGTTTAAACTTCTTGTAATTTTTTTATTTTCTGTAATTTAGAGTTGTTGTTTTTTTGTACTTTAGTTAATTTTAGTTATTTTTATTTAATTGTAGGTAATTGTATTTAATTAATTTAATTTATTTAATTGTAGTATAGTGTTAGGTGTAATTGTAACTTAGGTTAGGATTTATTTTACAGGTAAATTTGTAGTTATTTTAACTAGTTAGCTATTAAATAGTTAATAACTATTTAATAACTATTGTACCTAGTTAAAATAAATACAAAGTTGCCTGTAAAATAAATAAAAATCCTAAGCTAGCTACAATGTAACTATTAGTTATATTGTAGCTATCTTAGGGTTTATTTTATAGGTAAGTATTTAGTTTTAAATAGGAATAATTTATTTAATTATAGGAATATTTATTTAGATTCATTTAAATAATATTTAAGTTACTGGGGTGTTAGGGTTAGGGATAGACTTAGCTTTAGGGGTTAATAGATATAATGTAGGTGGTGGCGGTGTAGGGGGGGCAGATTAGGGGTTAATAAATGTAATGTAGGTGGCGGTGGGCTCCGGGAGCGGCGGTTTAGGGGTTAAACATTTTATTTAGTTGCGGCAGGGTCCTGGGATCGGCAGGATAGGGGTTAATAACTTTATGTAGGTGGCGGTGGTATAGGGGGCGGCAGATTAGGGGTTAATAGGTATAATGTAGGTGGCGGCGGGGTCCGGGAGCGGCGGTTTAGGGGTTAATATATTTATTATAGTTGCGGCGGGGTTCGGGAGCGGTGGTTTAGGGGTTAATATATTTATTATAGTTGCGGTGGGGGCCAGGAGCGGCGGTTTAGGGGTTAATATATTTATTATGGTTGCGGCAGGGTCCGGAAATGGCGGTTTAGGGGTTAATATGTTTATTTAGTTACGTGGGGCTCCGGGAGCGGCTGTATAGGGGGTAAAACAGTATAGTATAGTGTGGGTGCTTAGTGACAGGCTAGAAAGAAAGCTGCGAATAAGACGATGAGCAGCGAGATCGATGACTGTTAGTTAACAACAGTCCGCTGCTCATCTCACCGTACTTGGTGAGCGGCTTTTTGACAGCTTTCTTGATAAATTTGGCAAACGTATTCAGGTCCATGGCGGTGATGTTAGGCGAGCGTAATGTGGCCTGCGAATGCTAGAAAGTAGACAGCTTGATAAATAGAGGCCATGGTCAATAGGTTCAGTTATTGAAACCAAGCATCAGAATTGGGATGAAATGTGATCTAAATAATGACTTTGACTGTTGAATAATTATTGGTGTTAGATAGGATGGTTTGATTAGCTCAGTAACTGCTGAATTACTATGATTTTTGAACACAACTTAGAATAGGCAAAAAGCAAAAACTATTAATTGAGTTGCAGTTCTGTAGATGCAAATGCCTTCTAAATAAAAAAAAATGTTCAGTGGAAAATAGAGAGTTTACCATCACTTTAATAAAATGTTTTAACTATGCATTTACTATAAATATTTCACATTCCAATGTTCTGCACATAGGGGAACATGTTCTAAGTATTTCTAAATAGATATTCCTATATATATAGACATACAACTTAAGTACAACTCGTACTTACAAACTGAGAAAATAGAGCTTTAGCGACAATCCTTCTTTCCAGGATAACCCAAAATACTCAAAATCCAATTGTCACAAGGACAGAAAGTGATGTGTAATTTTTTGAACAAGGAGCACAGATAGCAAAACAAACTTTTCCCTATGCTATCCAAAACTAAAAAAATGTTGGGCTAGAGTTTCACCTAAAAAAAGTGATTGTTCCAACTTACATACAAATTCAACTTAAGAACAAACCTACAGAAACTATCTTGTTCGTAACCTGGGGACTAACTATATATATATATATATATATATATATATATATATATATATATATATGTGTGTATATATATATATATATATATATATATATAGTGTCAGGGTATCTGTGAGTAACATTAAATAAACTACAGATGTATCGTAGAATCTAATATTTCATTTTTTTTTAGCTAAAACCTAATTTGATGTGAATTAGTCTCATAACAGACTAGCCCCAAACCCCGTTTTTCCTGATTACAATACATCAAAATGAGAACAAACGGAAAACATTTGCTCTCATTAGTTCAGGCAGTTATTTCAAAGAGATGACTGCTGTGTTTAAAGTTTGATTTCCTGACCTTTCTTCTATGAAATAAAAGGTTATCACATAATGACCCTGTAAATAAACAGACATGGTATGTCTGTTGGAAAAATCTCTCTAAGGCTTAAGTACATGCGGACGTTGATTACCTCTGCTGTGTTTGAATACATGAAGCTCAGACAGATGTCTCATAGGGAAAATAGCAAGAGTTTATTACCCCTGCTGTGTTGGATACACATCTGCACTGAGCCAAGCAGAAACACATATTGTATTGTAACAGAAATTAATTTTTAAAATACAAACTTGTATAATTTTCATTCTTGTATAAAGATGTATATGTCCATGGATCTGAGAAATGCATTTCAGGTTTGTAATAAATTTAATGGATAACATTCAGGCATCTAATAAGTACATATATAATTGGTGTTTTAAATAATATCATATGTTTTATACACTCAGCAAGAGATATACAGATATGAAATATTTATATGGGATAGTACTAAATATGAAACCACATCTGATTGCTGATCTCAAGGTATGTATGTGATATTAAGATGATAACTGAGATAGTAATTAGATCCATGCTAAAAGTATTAAAATCCTTTTAAATACCCATATATTTTAAATGTATAAGAATTACTTTGTATTATGAGAAATATATCATATCTAGTCTTGAAATGCTCAGGATGAGTGGTATGACGTGGTCCAATACACATGGAACATGTGACTTATTAAAACTAGAAAATATAATACATTGTAAAAATATATACGTATCTATATTAAACTGCAGCAATATTTGATGGTGATACTGAATTTCTGGTTGTCTGCTGCCCCCTAGGGGATTAAAACTGGTATGACAGCCAAACTAATTGACTGTTTAAAACATATGCAAATTCAAATAACCAATCAATGCTCAGCTCCATTAAGAGCGGATCAGGGACAAGCATCAAAGGGCCTATCATTCCAATTTTACAAATGATTAGAATAAAAAGGGGTGGGATATATCAGGTGGTATAACCCCAGGCAAGAGAAAAAAAAGGGTCTCTATTTGCTGAATTTTGACTGATAACTTTGCTGCCATTTTGGGACACAGTCACTATAAGCAAATCTGGGCCTAATTTTCATCCATCTTGCAAAAATACCTCTTTTAATTTATGAGGTGAAATTGGACTTATTGCATCGGAGAGAACTGAAACATTAATTTGGTTATTTGGGGTAAAGTATACGCGATTGATAAAAAAAAAAAAATATATATATATATATATATATATATATAAAAATATATATTTTAATCAAAGGTATTTGGTAATTACAACTAAATTGCAGTTAGTAATTTTAAAAGGGCACAATTTATATTTTAAGCTCATGTTCATAGTCCTGTGTAGTTTAACTAGTCATATTTAGTGCTAAGTAATTCATATTTGCAAGTGTATGTATATTTTAGAACTTGCCTTAATTGTAGCTAAAATAAGTTTTATTTCCGCTCAGATAACTTGGCATAGAAATTGGCTGTTAAAGTATCTTGTTATATTGTTTAACTAGGCACTGTGAAAGTTAGCGATCCATACTCTGGTATTTCATTGTGGTATTTTAATGCAACTCATTGTGAATAAGGTATATTGTAAAGGTACATCTTTTATGATCTTTGTATAGAATATTATAACAGCATAAGTGTGTATCAATTGATTCATAATCTGGTTTCTATAAATATAATTCAATGTGTTTATAACTTTAACTTATCGTAAATAATTTAGGAATAAATATTGATTTTAATTATTTCGTATATGCATTTTAATTGGAGGTTATTTTGAAGAATAATTATTATATAAATTGTATTATAACCCGGCCATATACTGACATATTATCTGGAGGCACCGCTAGATGATTATTACATTTATCACATTGATATATTATATTTCAAGTAAATAGAGATTATAAAAAAAAATTATAAAAATAATTTTCCTATTTCAAAATTAATATTAATATTAATATTTTTGAAAATATATATATTTTTTTCTTATTATTGGTCAAAATTGTATTAGCGTTTTAATGTAATCAAATACTAAGCCAATAATAATGTCTGTCACTAGAAGTGAATCATTTGAATCTATATATAGTGTTGAAATATGTTCCCTCAGGGCGATGTTCTTAAGATGGATATTATAGGCCACATTAAAAACAGGTTAGGTGTGGGAAGCCGTCTACTTGTTTTATCCCGAGGAGAGCTGAAGATACGGCACCAGTAAGTAAAGCTGATTGGTGTAGATCTACAGACCTTTTTTACACACACCATTGATGACGTCAGACGCCATACTCGATGATATGCAGGCAGTATCCACAACAGAATGGAAGCTCGTCTAGTGAATAATCCTGCACCGGAGCTGCGGTTCACCCGGATGATTGAGCCTCATTAACGGATGTTGTTGTTTCACGATCTGCTTGAAGGCAAGGTATGATTTGACGTAAGGTGGGGAGAGTGTGTAAGCATATTTGTGCCACTTTATATACAGTCACAGTTTGTGGATTATCAAACACACATGTTTCTTTGCCGTTTACATGTGCTCTCCTGGGATATACACACATTTACATTTACATTTACAAGAACAGAGTAGGAAAGAAAGGTGGAGGAGTTGCTTTGTATGTAAATGAAAATATAAAGGTTACTGAAATTGTAGGAACAAATGATGAGGTGGAAAGTATTTGGGTGACTTTGGAAATTGGAGATAAAAATGTTTTTAGAATAGGGGTTGTATATAGGCCTCCATTGCAGGATGAAAAACTGGACAATCTGTTATTAGATGAAATAACCAAAATGACCATGAAGGGTAAGGTTATAGTACTGGGGGACTTTAATTTGCCAGATATAGACTGGAAGATTCCTTCTGCTAGATCGGCTAGAAGCAGGTATATTCTTGAATCTCTGCTAGGGGAATCACTTGAACAATTAGTCAAGGAACCAACTCGTAAGGAAGCTATATTAGATCTAATACTTACAAACAGTGATACAGTTTCAGATGTGTCTGTAGGTGAGAACTTAGGATCCAGTGATCATCAATCTGTTTGGTTTAGTATTCATGTTCAGGAACTGTACACCCAGACTAAAACAAAAGTTTTAGACTTTAGGACGGCAGATTTTTCATTAATGGGAGAATACCTAAAAAACTATTTAAAGGGGAAAAATCTTATTACAGGGGTTCAAGAACAGTGGGAATTTGTGAAAGGTGCCATTTTAGATGCAACCGCACACTGTATTAGACATGTCTGTAAAAGTAAAAGAAAGCGGAAACCAATTTGGTTTTCCAAAGAAGTAGCACATGCTGTAAAGACAAAAAAGATAGCTTATAAAAATTACAGACACACACAAGCAGATGATGATATGAAAATATGGAGACTCCAACAAAAAAAGACTAAGCAGTTAATTAGGAAGGTTAAAGCTGATGCAGAAGAGAAGATAGCACAGTCAGTAAAACATGGGGACAAAACATTCTTTAGATATATCAGTGAAAGAAGAAAAAATAAGGTAGGAATAGTAAAATTGAAATCAGTTGATGGTAGAATAATAGAAGGAGATAAGCAGATTGCAGACTGTCTCAATGATTACTTCTGTTCTGTTTTCACTAAAGATTGTGAAGATACAATGTCTACATTAAGGGATGCTATGCAAAATAGAAACAAGCTTAACAGTAATCTTTTTACAGAGGATGAGGTTTTGTTAGCATTATCAAAAATAAATGTTACAAAGGCAGTGGGTCCTGATAATATTCATCCAAGGGTTTTAAAAGAACTTCGTTCAGTGCTAACTGTCCCATTAACTGATCTGTTTAATCAGTCACTATTAACAGGAGCTGTCCCAGATGATTGGAGAATAGCAAATGTAATACCTCTTCATAAAAAGGGCAGTAGAGAAGAATCTGGCAACTACAGGCCAGTTAGTTTAACTTCAGTAGTAGGGAAATTAATGGAAAGCCTCTTAAAGGAAAGAATTATGACTTACATAAAGACAAACAATTTAGAGGACCAAAATGAGCATGGTTTTACTTCAGGGAGATCATGTCAGACTAATCTAATTGACTTCTTTGATTATGTAACAAAAGTATTAGACAAGGGAGGAGCAGTTGATGTAGCATATCTAGATTTCAGCAAAGCATTTGACACCGTCCCACACAATAAACTTATTCACAAACTATATCTCCTTGGTCTAGATTCAAAAATTGTGAACTGGGTGGAATGCTGGCTTAAGGACAGAAAACAAAGTGTCTTAGTAAATGGAGTTCATTCAGCAGAGGGGGCTGTTACTAGTGGTGTTCCTCAGGGGTCAGTTCTGGGGCCTGTTTTGTTTAACATATTTATCTGCGATATCAGCAAAGGGCTACAGGGGAAAGTATGTCTCTTTGCAGATGATACAAAAATTTGCAACAGAGTGGATGTTCCAGGGGGGGTAGACAAAATGAGAAGTGATATACAACAATTGGAGGATTGGACAAACGACTGGGATCTAAAGTTTAACACAGCAAAGTGTAAAATAATGCATTTAGGGAAGAAAAATCCAAATGTTAATTACAGACTCAATGACACTTTACTGACTGTTACAGACGAGGAACAGGACTTGGGAATTATTATTTCAGATGATTTAAAACTTAGTAAACAATGTAGTAAGGCAGCGAGTAAGGCTAGCAGAATGCTTGGATGTATTGGTAGAGGTATTTGCAGCAGAAATAGTAAGGTTCTTATGCCACTTTATAGATCATTAGTTAGGCCTCATCTTGAGTATTGTGTGCAGTTCTGGAGGCCATATCTTCAGAAGGATATTAACAAACTTGAATCTGTGCAAAGGAGGGCTACCAAAATGGTACATGGTCTAAAAAATAAAACTTACCAGGATAGGCTCAATGACCTAAATATGTATAGCTTAGAGGAGAGAAGGGAAAGAGGTGATATGATAGCAACTTTCAAGTACATTAAAGGGTTTAGTAAAACTGAGGCTGTGGGTATTTTACATAAAATGGAAAATTCAAGAACAAGGGGTCATGAGCTCAAGCTAAAGGGTAGTAGATTCAGGAGTAATTTGAGGAAGCACTTCTTTACAGAAAGAGTGATTGATTTATGGAATAAGCTTCCTCAAGAGGTAGTAGCAACAAACACTGTGGGGGACTTTAAAAATGCATGGGACAAGCATAGGGCTATCCTACGAACTAGATAAGTTTATACTGTTAGGTAAGGTGGGGCAGACTTGCTGGGCCTATGGCTCTTATCTGCCGTCAATATCTATGTTTCTATGTTTCTATGTGTTGGTATGTATGGACATTTGTAGGCACCAGGGCTGTTCCATTCATATATTTTTTTTTTGGACACAGTGACTGTTTACTACAGGGAAGTTCATCTTGTTTAGTATTAAAAACAGGTGTAAGATTGCGGGTGATTTAAATGATTATATGGATATGCTTGCAATTAAGGCTAAAAATATTGCTATTGACGATTGAAAGTGGAATGAAAAAAGTGAATTGTTCCAAGAATTAATCAAAATTAATAAATGCAAAAATTCTAACAAGTGAGATGAGTTAATACTAAAATATTGTAATATGCATTATTGACGAAATGTCCCTCCTCTTTATAGAAAAGGAATTGCAAATACAGGGGCTAGTAGAAAATATTCACTCCTCACACAGATGCGAAGAGAATTTAAATATAGCCAAAGATAAAATTGATGAGTTTGCCCAAAACATGGCCACCTTACAAAAATATAACCAGAGTTTAGTAGCTCAGATAGAAGATATGAATATGCAACTCGCACAAAGCCAAAGAAACTTAAGTGGTTTAAAAAGGCTATCATAATGAAAACCCCTCTATTAGCAATGAGGATAATGCAGAAAATTCTAAATCCATTGAAAGATACATCGGAAATTGAACTGCAGAAATGTAGGGAAAAATTTAAACAAAGGACCCCTATTGGGTCAGAAATCACTCCCAGAATAAACAGTCACCTCATGTTATAAATTCAGGGAACTGCTATATCTCAGAGGAGGGGGAGGGAAGCTCTAGTAGTGAGTCAGAGGGTGGAGCCAGCTACCCAAATAGCCCACGTAGTACTAATGTACGTAGGGGGTCTCCCCATAGTAAATATAGGGCATATAGGGGGCACTCCAGCCCCAAAAATAAGGTCCCTAGGAAAGCCCAAGATATGTCTAATAAAGTATATGACACACCTAAAATATTTACTTTCTTAAAGGATGCAGTACCTACATTTTCCAAAAACGGAACCACATCTATAATTGACCACTTAGAGGCCTTTGAAAATGCTTTATCTTTAATGAATGTTACTAGTGAGCGGTCAAAAATTTAATTTCTGCCCTGGGTTTTTAAGGGTAAACATCACAAATTCTTTGCTTTACTAAAGGATATGAATATTCATTCCTGGAATGAAACGCAAAATCAGTGCAAAAAGGAATTTGGGAAATATCGCACCAAAACCCAGTCCCAAAATTGTGGCAGAAACTAGAGTGTCACCTAGCCCCCTCAATTTGGAGTCTAACAAGAAAACTTATGCGGAAGTGGCCAGAGAAAACAGGCCTTCCCCACAAAGTTTTAACTCTGCCCCTCCCCCATCATGGGCCGAGGTGCAGAGAGAATATATTCAAAATGGGGGGCATACCCAGGTAAATAATTATCCCCAAAGAGATGAATACTCACAAGGTAATCGGTATCCCCATAAAAATAAATACCAAATGTGGCGAAAATACTCTCAGGATAACCAGACACCCCAAGTAAATAGTGCTCCCCAAGACATTAACGCTGGACAAGTTGAACCCCAAAGACAACCACATCAAAATAGGAACAATAGCTATGATTCTGAGCGATCCCAACGATCCAGGAATCAATACCCTGGGACATCAAAAAATCAGTCCATGGGTAAAAATGGCTTGTCCATTCAAGTTGGCCAACTCAGTATGCAAATAAGTCAATTATGTACACTATTTACTAATATGAGTCAAGCTTTGATGGCTCAGAACCCTAACAATCCTTTTTTAGGCGTACAGCCAGTGGTCTGCAGTGGGCCACAGGCACAGTCATAAATAATGCGGTATTACCTGAAAGAGAGGGGAGAGATATACCAAATAAAATGATAAATGTCAATAATGGTATTAATCATGTTCTCTCCCTACAGACCGGAAACGGACGATTTTAGCTTTGATGACGAGCAACCTCAGCCTGGAAGCTCTAACAAATCTCTTCCTTTGCAGTATTCTCTTAACCTTATTTCCACAGATGCAGTACACAGGAACCCAATCAGCCCTATTATAGAGGATGTGAATGGTGAGCATGAAAATTCTCCTGCATCAGGTAACATGGCGAATACAGGTAACACGTGGCGAAGTCCACAGATGTGTAATCATGCCAATTTTATGTATGAAATGGTAGAAACTGCAGGGAGATATTATGTATTAGCTGAGCTCCAGGATTCAGTTTCCAACCCTATCATGGGATTAATTGATACTGGATCTCAGGTAACTATTTTATCCCACAGGTACTACACACAGCTAAATGGGCTAACACCCCACAAACCTAAAATAAAATAATTTGATGGTTCACTAATACATGTTGGGGGTGACTCTAAAAGTCTACGGTACTGCATGGTTAAAACTAAGGCTGGGGAACAGGGTAATAAGACACATTGTCATTATAGTGGATCTGCCAGCTGATCATTTAATTATTGGTAGTGATCTCCTGAAGCAATTAAGCACCATAATTGATTGCATAAATAATGTAATTTGGTCACAAGTAAAAAGGCCTATTAATTATGAGAAATCCAGTATATCTCGCACCCAGCGTAAGATCAAAATGACATTTTTTCCCAGGGCAATACAATTATAACACTCATAAAGTAACTGAAGATAGTCACACTTGATGCTTTTTCAGTGGTGCATTTAACTGGTCTTTTTTTTCTAACCTGTTTTAATTTTCGCCTACTTTTTCTCAGTAATGTAATGTATAAAAAAAATACATGAGAAGAAATGTATTGCACATGTCAAACTTTTAAATTAAGTAGGTCCATGAAAGATAATTTGTACCACTGGGAAATTAATCAGAAATTAAGAAAAGCCTAATTTAAAGAAATTGTGTAATATTGATTATTGTGCTGTGCAGGTTGTTTTTAATGTTGCTTTTAATCAAGCACTGTTTGTTTCCATAGAAGCTGTGTGGCGGCGTCTAGTTGCCATGACAACCTGCATTGTGATGGCGAGTCACAGGATGGCAGACGTCTGGTGACTTCATGAGCTTCCGGGACGCCGCTGACAGCAGCATGGAGGAGAGGACACAATGATACACTATAAATAAGGTACATTTTTGAGCACATATTGTATAAATCTGAAGACGGGGGTAACCCCAAACGTCACATATTAGAATAAAGTTTTGATATGACTAAGACCCAGGGAGTGCCATCACTACTTGGGATTTGTATTACGCAATACGGAGTGCACCCTGGGCATGGAGGATTATATGATATAGTTACGGGAGTGCTTAGCCCTAGCGAGGAATAATCCCTCTTGGAAGCTTTGCATGAAATCATCAATGACATCCCTGATTACATTATCAATTACATTGCTAGTGACCTGACGTATGATATATAGTATATTTTGCACCATCTAAGATCAATCTCCCTTGCACAAACACATAACCTCATTTTCATTCCCCTTCTCCCTAACATGCAACCACCTCCATAACCTCTCATCTCACACATAATCTCCTCCTCACACTCTCATCTTCATCCCCCCCCCCCACACACACACACACATGTTTCTTTACCTCTTACTACATCTAACTTATTTTCTCAGCAACCTTTACCTCATACCCTGGTCATCCACTCAATCCAACTAACCCTCACACACCAGAATCTGTTCATCCTCTTAGCCCTCCCTTTCGAAAAACAAAGCCTCCTCTTTACCCACTTCTCTGATATCCGCTATCCTCCTGACCATTTCACACAGCTTCCTCTTCACCCTGTCTTTGTTACTTTGTTACTTCCTTTCTTTTTTTTTTCTTTTTTTTTTCCAAGAAAAACTTTATTTAAAACAAACAGAAATGACATTGACATTAAAGTAATAATATCACATAAGAATCAGCAAACAATACAACCAATTGAGTCGGTATACAGGTAGCAAGTCTGACATATGGTTATTGCACATAAGCTAACATGTAGGCTTCAAAGGCCTAGTGTCCTTGATATCAGAAGAAAATAGTTTGTGACTCTGCTGGATCCTATCATCTGTGACATAAAGAGGCAATAATACAATAAATTCCAGGAACTACAATGTACATTTCAAAACCATAGTAGTAGTAATCAACTCAGCTCAGGTGCTTTTGTGTGCACCTGTAATGCTTAACTCTGACATGCGTCAAGACTTTCAGTGCATGTCAGCTAGAATTGTAGAAGAAAAGTAGGTGAGCGAAAGAAAGGGAGGGGAAAAAAAAGGGGGGGGGTAGGGATAGGAGGGGGTATCAGCCACACACGGGGGTTCGCCCCCTTAACATGTAGTTTTATCTGGTCGAAGGCTTCCAGATTTCCTTCATATACTCATGTATTTCTATTTTGTCATCCCTCATGTACCGGTATCTCTCTAGAGTCAAGTATCTGTCAACTCTGTTTTCCCAGTCTAAGTACTGGGGTGTCCGAGCTGATTTCCAGTATTTGGGGATGAGAGTTTTAGCACTATTGGGCATTATATACAAGAGGTAGATCCGATCGCTGCAGTTCCTCTAGGGTTTTTAGTTTCCCATTTGAGAGTAGTCTATGAAACATAGTTTGATCTAGTTGTGTTCTATTTATGTTTGTGTGATTCATGTTTGAAAATGTGATGTCAGGGTTGTGTATGAATGGGGTTAGTGGCGAAGGAGTGGTAGAGATGTATGGGTGTTCGATGAGTGTTTTGTCCCATTGTGAAAAGAATTCCCCAAAAAATGGGTAGTGGGTGATTATGCCCAGTCTGTTTTTGCTAGAGATCCAGCCTAATGTTCCCGCATTTCGTACTCCTAAAATCGTGCGACCAATCTGGGCCCACGTCTTTTCTTTTGAGTTAGTGCACCATTCTACTTGTGTTTGAAGGTTGATTGCCTTTTTGTATAAGAGGAGGTTTGGTATACCCAAGCCACCATTTTCCTTGGCTAAGTATAGGGTGTGTCTAGGAATGCGGGGTCCCCTGCCACCCCAAATATATTCCTCTAGCTGTCCCTGTAATTTTCGTAGGAAATGGGTTGGGAATGGGGTCGGTGTAGTCTGTAAATAATATAATATTCGGGGAAGGATATTCATTTTGACTACACCTATCCTACCTAGCCATGAAATCCTCTTGTTTTTCCATGCTGATAGATCATCCATAATTGACTTTGACAATTGGGGGTAATTAGCTCCAAAAAGGCTGCTCGGTTCCGGGGTCAGATTAATCCCTAGGTATTTAAGCGTTTGAGTTTTAATCTTAAATTTACATATGTTCGGGATTTGGCACAACTCTGCTTGATATAAATTTGTATTTAAGATTTCGGATTTCGTATGATTCAGATGGAAGTTAGATACCTTGCCATAATCATCAAATTCCTTCAGAATTTCCGGGAGGGAGGACAAGGGGTTGGTAACGGATAGCAGAACATCGTCCGCGTATAGCGAGACTTTATGGTCCTGGTCACCTATTTGTATCCCGGAAATATTCTGATTGGCGCGTATTTTTTGCGCCAGAATTTCGATCGAAAGGGCAAATAATAGGGGCGAGAGTGGGCAGATCTGTCTTGTCCCATTTGAAATATCAAAAGGGTCAGATAATATATTATTAACTTTTAATTGGGCGGTGGGCTTCGAATAGAGGGCTAAGACTTTTTGTATGAAAGAGTGGCTGAAATTCATCTTTGACAGGACAGCTGTAAGAAAGTCCCAACTGACCCTGTTGAACGCTTTCTCAGCGTTGGTCGATATGAGTATAGAGGGAATATTATTGTGGCGGGCGTAATTTACTAGGAGGTTGGCTTTTATTGTGTTGTCCCTGGCTTCGCGGCCAGGGACAAACCCAACTTGATCAGGGGAAACCAGATGGGGCAAGTAGGCGTTTAATCTTGTGGCAAGTATCTTTGCGTAGATCTTTAGATCTACATTGAGTAGGGATATTGGCCTGAAGTTCTCCGGGCGATTGGGTGGTTTCCCGGGTTTCGGGATGGTGGTGACATGTGCTAGTTTTGAGTGTGTCCAATGTCATTGAATAGGGTTGCTAGGTGTGGTGATAAAATATCTTTGAATAGTTTGTAGTACTTGGCGCTAAAGCAGTCAGGGCCAGGGCTTTTACCAGGACTTAACTCCTCAATAGTTTTGGTTACTTCTCTCACCATGATGGGGGTATCCAACGCTTCTCTATCTTTGTCTGATAGTGTCGGTAGTGTAAGAGAATTTAAATATCTCTCGATATGGGGTTGGGAGGGGTCTTTCCCTGTCACCTGAGCTGGCATCTTCTCGTCTTTTAAATTATATAACTTCTGATAATAGGATCTAAGTGCTGCCGCTATTGATGGGCTATCTGCACAGGTTTGGTTATGCTGGTTGAGAATAGAGTGTATATGGGATTTCGATTGTTTTCTTTTTAGTGCGCGCGCCAAGAGCCTACCGGATTTGTCGCCAAATTCAAAATATGTTTGTTGCAGTTGTAGTGCTTTTTTTTGGTGGTCAACAGAGTGGATGTCCTGAATCTCCTTTCTAGCTTGTTGTAGCGCTTTATTAGTTGCTATATCTGAGGGCATCTTTTTATGTTTGATCTCTAGATCTCGGATTTTAAGGAGGAGGGCGGAGTACCTAAGTTTAAGCTGTTTGGAGTGTAGGGCTTTTTGCTTGATTAGTTCCCCCCTCAGTACACTTTTGTGTGCTTCCCACACTATTGGGCCTGGCACCTCCCCTGTGTTGTTGAGTTGGAAGTATTCTAATAGCCTTGCCTCTATCTGCAATTTAATCGGTTGGTTGTTCAGCAGGTCTGTCTGGGATAGAGGGCCAGTTTATTTTACATAGGACAGGTGAGTGGTCAGACCACGTCATGGGAAGTATTTGGGAGTTTATAACCCCCGCAAGTGTAGATTGGTCGGTGAAGAAATAGTCAAGTCTTGTATACACGTTGTGTGGGTGGGAGTAAAAGGTGAAATCACGTCTGGTAGGGTAAAGTGTGCGCCATGTGTCATGAACCTCAAGTTCTTCTAGTCTGGAGTTGCACTGCCTAATAACCTTTTTAGGAATAGAGAGTGTCATTCTGAACTTGTCTAAGACTGGGTCTAGAGGAAGATTGAAATCACCTCCAAGGATCAACGCCCCTTTACGTAGGTCTAAGATTTTGTTAGTAAGCCTAGTCATGAAACGGTTTTGTCCATGGTTAGGAAAGTAAGCGTTCACTAAGGTGACCAGTCTGTTGAATAGTAGACCAACGATAATCAAGAACCGTCCCTCGGGGTCTCGTTCTATATGAATGAGTGAGAAGGGGGCAGAGTGTTTAATCATAATTCTTACTCCGTTTCTTTTTGTCGGGCCCGAGGCGAAGTATGAGTTTGGGAATTTGGGGTTTGTCCAGTTCGGCTCTCTACCCCTACGGAAGTGTGTCTCCTGCATGAAAATGGTGTCACAGTGTGTTCTAATAGCGTCTCTAATCAGATGTGATCGTTTTTCAGGTATGTTCAGTCCTTTAGTGTTTATGGTCAGCAGTGTGAGGATGTGTACCCCGTGTGGCGGCATGACAGAGGGAAGGAGAAGGGAAGAGAAAAAAATAAAGAAAAAGTGGGGAGAAGGGGGGGAGAGGGGGAAGAAAGGGTTGGTGTGCTAAGAGGAGAGGAGTGATGGAAGGTGGGAAAGGTAGAGAAGGAGGAGTAATAAAGAAGGGATCAAAGAGAATGAGAATGAGTTAGACACAGGGCCCTAACAATTGGGAGTGTCTGGGGAAGTCAAGAAATAAGATATACACTTTAGAGAGTCAACAACCTTGGCTCTCCTTACAGAAAGGGTGGAAAAGAAAATGAAAGAGTATCAGAGAATATGGGATAAGTATCCCTGTGCCTGATATGGTTAGGGAAAGAAGATAGTAGTTAATGAGAAGGGATAGGACGTATCCAGGAGTAGAAAGAGTGGTACCTGGATAGCACAGGAGGCTAAATTAGGAGGACAAAGCATAGTGCGGTGTCCCAACAACACATTACAACAAACAAAACTGATAGTCCCCCCAGTTCCCAACTTAAAACAGTATACATTCGTCATCGATACATTCCATGACAGCCCAGAACAGATGACATTGAGATAAAGGTAGGAAAAATAAATAAAAACAGGAGAATTCTGAGATCTAATATAGGGTGAATTCAGAGTAAACTGGTTGTCCCCCCAATTTGATAATTGTATACAATTGGTCCCTAAGGGATCTTTATTCTTATGGAGGGAGCCAAGGGTGATGAACTATATCATCTATGTCTGATAAAGGTACCAGGGCTTATGGACAGGGAGTCCCCCAACTCAACTGTTGCTCGTCTGGGTGCTATATGGAAACTCTGTTTCTATATAGAGTAACAATTAAGTAGAAAGGTAATATTTAGCAGCTTTAATAAGTGGAGCCGTGGGTTTAATAAAACCTGGAGGAGGGTAATCAAGTGAACCGGTTAGAGAAATAATGTAGTATTACAGAGGTAAGACTTTTCTGGGCACTTTAAAGATCTCCCTAGGCTCACTATACCGGTGTCAAAGGGCTAGCCCTCAAAGCTAGTGTTTCTTATCATTTTTGGCATCTAGTATGTTATTTGCACTCTGCTGGGAGTAAAGGGATTAAAGCCTAAGTGGTTTAAGGGGTCAGGCATGTGAGTTAGATCGTATTGTAGAATACTATCAACATGTTGCAACAGAAAAAACTGATAATACTACTAGTTCCCCTTTTAAACACAGTAAACAGTCAGCATTAATACATTCCAAAAGGATACAATACAGCAAACATTAAAATAATGAATGAGAGGACGTAAATAATAATAAAAAAAGACAGGAGGGCCCAAAGTCCCGTTGTACAATGTTACCCGGGAGTCTTAGTTATTTTCCCATCTTAATGTCTGTTCGATGTTAGTCCAGAAGGGGTTTCTAAATAGGGGGTTCAGGATGATAAGCAACTCCTCTCAGAATGAGTTAGAGATTCCAGAGTCTTGGTCCTAGGGGCCTCCAGCTACAGCCGCGGGCTGTCATGGCGTAATTAGAAATGCTGTACTTAAGTGAGACTACTGTTATACAAAGGAGTAGCTGCTAATGACTCTAATGAGTTGGACCATAGAGACAATGTATCATGGGGGGGGGAGAGAAGCAAAATTACCAGATAGAGAAATAATATAACATAACAAGAACAATACTTATCTGAGTTCTATATAAATCACATTGGAATTGTTCAATTGGTATCCAGGGATTATCCTGCACAGCATGTGTTATTTGTCCCTACTAGTGACTGGTAAGTCGCGAGCACTTTGGTGAGGCTCTTCTTCATTGGGCATGGGAATGACCACGTCCAGTATTTTGCAAAAATCTGAAAGATCCGCCTGGATCTTATAAATGGCCTGCTTCCCATTGCGTGTGGCTATGAGGCATACAGGAAACCCCCATTTATATTGAATTTTGTGGCGTTGGAGGACACTGGTAATGAACCTAAGGTCCCTTCTTTTTTGCAGGGTGATTTGGCTCAAGTCCAAGAAGACCTGAATAGGTATGCCAGCGTGCGTGAGGTCTTTGATGGTGCAAGCCCTTTGAGCAATGGTGTCCTTATCTTTATAGCTTAAAAATTTGATAATAATGTCCCTCAGGGGAGCTTTGGGGGAGGGTTTTGGTTGGAGAGCCCGGTGCGCTCTTTATAGAGGAATATCAGGGGAGCTCGGTGTTCCTTTTTTGTAAAAGCCCTCTATAGCTATATTATTCACTGACTCCGGCACCCCCCTGATACGTAAATTGTTCCTTCTCCCCCTATTATCTAAATCTTCGACTCTGGACAGAAGAAATTGAATGTCTCCCTCTTGCTCAAAGGCCCTTTGTGTGTTAGAATCAGCTTGGGCCTGTAAGGTGTTCTGTTTGGTTTCTAAGGTGTTAACTTGCTGGCTAATTTGTTGGAAATCTTTCTTTAAATCGCCAAACAAAGACCTCATCTCCGTTAGGACAAAGTTAATGTCTGCTTTAGAAGAGATTACGTTTAAGTCACCCCTTGTTAGAGGTTCTTGGGGTTGTACCTCAGACATTACATTTGATGTGATCAGTGGTAGAGGGGTCTGCACTGTGGTTTCAGCAGGTGGTTGGTCAGAGCAGGTGTTAGGCATTTTCAAAAAACTGGTCAAACTGGCGCTTTTAAGGCCCTTATCGCCTTTGTAATGCTTTCTGTTAGACATGGTCATAAAGCCTACATAAGCTGAGATAGAATGACCCAGGATATCTCCCAGGAGCTGGGTGCAAAGTGTTTCAGTGTCTTCCTGTGTGCTACGTGCTGTGCTTTGCAGTCCACATACAGTTGTTCTAAGACCCCACAAGATCTAATAATATAATGTGCTGTATTGTTGCGTTACAAAATAAAGGTCTCCTTGATGTTTAAGGGATCGCCCACAGGCCCTGGTGTTATTAAGTGTGGCTAAGCCGCAACGTGTGTGAGGCCCTTATCTGTAGTGCGTGCCCCTGCAATCGCCTAAGCGGGTCTCCCCTCTTACCGGATCTCTGCTATTCGGGTCCGCTGATTGCCACTTCTGTACACTGGCCGCCGTTACATGTGTCAGGGCACTGTGGGAGAGAGGGTCCGTTGCGGCCTGCTCATGTACCCGCTGCGAGTGATGTCCGACGGGAGGTCGCTGAGTGTCTTTCCTACCCGCTGTTCACCTCTAGGAGATGTTGTCCCGGTGGGCGGGTGCGAGAGGGAGGGCACCGTTGCGGCTGTACAGGTAGGCTGCCAGCCAGTATGGGGAGTAATGATGTTTGCACGTTGTGAGGTCCAGGTAGGCTGCAATCTCCCGTAATAGAAAACCTCCGCCAAATGCTCCTAAAGTTGCAGGGATCTCATGTAGGGATTGATGTCGCTCCTGTACTTCAATTAGTATAACGTTTTAGAGGGATTCCTTCGTATTATTCCATTATAATCAGGCACAGGGCTTAGGAGCCAGAAATTAAGCAGCCATGTCCCTGTGTGGCCAGGCTCCACCCCTCCGTCTTTGTTACTTTCTATGTTAAATCACTTGAAACTTGAAAGCATTTCTGTAAAAAGCTGACTAGAAAATATTACCTGAACATCTATATGTAAAAAAGAAGATATTTTACCTCAAAATGTCCTTAATAGCCACATCCCACTGTAAAAGGAACTTAAAGCATCCAATCAGGATGCAGGGAGCGTGCATTTGGCATGTGTAGTACAGTCACTTTATTTCCCTCCCCAGTTTAAGGATGCTTACTGTGAAATTTTGTGAGATTTTAGTGAAATCCCACAAAATCAAAGAATAGCAAATAGTAAAGTGTGAACTCAGCACTGATGAAGATGATGACAGGTCCCCCCTGCTGATAGACTTCTGCACTGCAGCTACACTAATAATGTGCTGAAGAAGAACACTTAACTGATCGTGTCAGGTGGCGACACAACTGACCAACCATACTGCACTATTGTAAAACAAAATCTCAGTTTTATGAAATTATTTAAAAATAATAAAAATTATAAACTTCAAACTACAAAAGCGCATTACATCAAGTGAAAAGCTATCAATTTGCTAAGTTTTATGAAAAAATACATTCAGCCACGTGACCGTCAGCTGTAGAACTGGAAACAAATACCAAACAGTTCTTGAGAAAGTCCCGTCGATTGGGACAAAACAAGCTGTTCATTTATTTTCTTTTTAGCCCTGTGAGGCTGCCGTAGGTCCTCGTGTGCTCTGTGTGCTTTTTGAGGTTTCCTATTGGTATATAGCTGAGGGTGTGTGTGTCTATCCTCTGACGTACTTTGCCAGGTCTGTGGAGTTGTTTGGCGGTGACAGCGGTATCCATATCCAGGGACTAGACGCTCACGCTCACGCATCAGCAGAATAATCATATCCATCGAGCCTGGCATGAACTGATTGATTCACAGAGGATTACATACCTTGATGTGCCTGTATATTAATGTTCATCTTGTGAGTACATTTAAAGCGTGTGTTGCTATAATTGAAGTTTGGCTCTACACTTGAATCGTGTCCTGCACTTCTCTCCTTCTCTCATATCTTTTCAGACAAATCCCAACAATAAGTCAACAGAATTTTTCTGAAAAATACATTTTTAACGGGTTGACCAATTTAATGGAAATTTTTCAGTTTTGTAGTCACTAGTAATAGCAATAGTAATTTTGTTTCAAAGATACGTAAACTTTGAAAATGTAATTTTAAACAGAAACTTTGTTCTACTAAAGTAGTGTGTAATATCTTTTAAGAATTTACCGGTATTATGAAAGATATCAACTCACTAATAAAGTTAATTTGCATTACAGAAACAGATCTCATCTATAGTCACTCCAAGATTAAAGGGACAGTAAAGTTACAAAAAATCTTTCATGGTTTAAATAGGGCATGTAATTTTAAACAACTTTCCAATTTACTTTTATTACCAATTTTGCTTTGTTCTCTTGGTATTCTTAGTTGAAAGCTAAATCTAGGAGGTTCATGTGCTAATTTCTTAGACCTTGAAGACTGCCTCTAATCGGAAAGCATTTTGACAGTTTTTCACCACTAGAGGGCGTTAGTTCATGTGTTTCATATAGATAAGATTGAGCTCTGGCACGTGAAGCTCCTAAGAGCAAGCACTGATTGGCTAAACTGCAAGTCTGTCAAAAGAACTGAAATAAGGGGGCAGTTTGCAGAGGCATAGATACAAGGTAATCACAGAAGTAAAAAGTGTATTATTATAACTGTGTTGGTTATGCAAAATTGGGGAATGGGTAATAAAGGGATTATCTACCTTTTTAAACAACAAAAATTCTGGTGTTTACTGTCCCTTTAAGGTTAACTTTAGATAGATAGCTAGATTGCTAGACATAAATATTGCAACAAAAATAAAAAGCCGAAACAGAGCAAATCTCACTACTGTATATTTAGACAGCAGGGAATAAGTCTTTATTCATATTGAGGCTTGCCAAAAAAATTACTCACAATCAAAGACCTCACATATGAGGTATATTGGCACAAAGGTAGGGGGTCTCTTCGTTTGCTGCTGTATCCAGTTTTTTCCTTAAAGCTTCAGTGTAGTGTAAATACAGAACAGCTTTTCCTGCATCCGCATCATTAGAGAAATTCCATATATGCAGTTGCAGAAGCTTCATCACTCTTCTAGATGGGATTCTCTTTTCACTTTGCAGCTAATAATTGCCCCTCTTTTATGTGTACCACATATGTACTATTGGAGGTTTAGATCCAACACCTTCATTTGTTATGTAGCCAGTTTTTAGTTCACGACTAGCATACAATTAAATGGGTGATAATTTAGTCTTTTTTTTTTTTTTTTTATAGGGATATCTCAGAGATATTGAGGGCTCGGTTCCAGACCACCACAATAAAGTGAACATAGCAATAAAGCTAGATTTCTATATTTATTAACATTATACTGTAGTCTATTGTGTGCAATAGCATTATGTCTAAAAACAATTACATACCTTAATTAAAAAAACACTTTATTGCTAAAAAAAATTACATACCTTAATTAAAAAAACACTTTATTGGTAAAAAAAATTTACATACCTTAATTAAAAAAACACTTTATTGGTAAAAAAAAAATTACATACCTTAATTAAAAAAACACTTTATTGCTAAAAAAAAATTACATACCTTAATTAAAAAAACACTTTATTGCTAAAAAAAAAATTACATACCTTAATTAAAAAAACACTTTATTGCTAAAAAAAAATTACATACCTTAATTAAAAAAACACTTTATTGCTAAAAAAAAATTACATACCTTAATTAAAAAAACACTTTATTGCTAAAAAAAATTACATACCTTAATTAAAAAAACACTTTATTGCTAAAAAAAAAAAAAAAGGTAACTATCAGCTGAGCCTTCAGATAATATTTTTTATGCTAGTGGTGTATATGTGTATATGCGTTTATAAATGTGAACAATTGTGACAATAGACTTGCTCGACACAGGGTTGACACAAACCTTCAATTTGAAAAAAACGCAATATCAGCGAAGCGCAATAAAACGAGGTACGTCTGTATATTCAAATTGAGAGGACTAATATCTTTATTCTCCCATAAGCCGTAACTTTTTCCACTGACTAGTAAACTATACTAAATGTTTTAAAAATATTATATATAAGAGGAGAAAATATCCATATATACTTTTCTATTTAATAAATCTAAATTTTCCCAAGTCTTCAAATAATAATTTTATCATTTTCAAGAGGAAGAGAGGTTGTTAATGCTCTGTGGGGAGATGAAAGCTGCATGGTGGACTGTGGACTGTGAGTTGTATAGTGAGGTCTGCACTACAAAAATCTGATTAATATTAAATGGAATTAGAGGCAAAGGAAGTGATTGGAATACTTAGTTAAAGGTTGAAATGGGCTAAACTCACTGTCTAAACTGAGTCAATATCCTATGACCTAGGCAACACTCTAAGAACAAGCAAATACAAAATAAAAGTAGTTGCGACTCACTTGTGCAACAAAATGCGTGAATAAAAACATAAAAATTTGAATTTTAGTAATGTTTTTGGCTAACAAAAATTATAAGCCCAAATTCCAATCCATGGCACCTCCAATGTTCGGCCTCCAACTTTTGCCTGAGGCGCTGGTTTCTGATCGCAAGCTGTACCTGTGAGGATTCTACAGCTAAATGAAGTTTAGCTAAAATATATACAGGTGGCCCTCGTTTTACAATGGTTTACACCGTTTCAGAATAACAACCTTTTTTTCCAGTCATGTGACTGCTATTGAAAAACATTGAGAAGCAGTGCATTTATTAAAATAGCCAGTAGGTGGAGCTGTCCGCTTGTGTTGCAGCAATGCCAAGCAAGCTGAAATTAATCAGTTTAACCAGACCTGAGCTATCGAGCAGATTTCAAAGGAACAAGATCTTCCTGTCTATAACTCAGTCCAGATTGGAATGCATAGAAAGAACTGTTTGCAGAAAAATGCAAGTGAAGTCTGTGTTGTGTGATTATTTTATTAGGTTTATAATGCTGTTTAGCAAATGTTTTTGTTCATTTAACTTTGTTTTTAATTACATATTCTGTATTGTGTAATTATTTTATTAGGTTTATAATGCTGTCTAGCATTTAAAGTCTTCATTTCAAAGCTTTTAAAATAATGTATTAGGTGTTACTTATGACAATTGTGAGAGGGGCCTGGAACCTATCTCCCTCACTTCCCATTGACTTACATTATAAACTGGGTTTCAGTTTACAACAGTTTCGATTTATAACCATTCCTTCTGGAACCTAACCCCGGCGTAAACTGAGGGCTACCTGTATTCAAAACCTGGTAATGGACCATAACCACAAACAGATAATTACAACAAAACATATTTGGTTGGAAAACAGCAATTATCAACTGGAAGAATAAGTCTTATGTATCAGCAATAAAAAAAGTCATCACATTCAACATAAGAAAAATAAATGTTTATTAAAAGGGACAATACATATTAAATGTATTTACAATGTACAGCAAACATTTCCTTTCATACCCATAACAGATGGCATGGCAGGTAAAAATAATCCATATAAAGTATTTTTCAGAAACCATACATTACATTTACATTATATCCAGGCTATCAGCTAATTAGATGCCAAACAGCTTGCCTTATACAAACACAGCAGAGTGCGCTCTCTATAACCTCACACTACCTAGCATTTGCTTTCTCACTGATAACATGACAATTAGTACATTTCTGGTTTAAGCGCAGACTGGGAATTTAAAGTTAGCAAGCACAGCTAAAAAGTCTAAAGGTCTCTTAATTTTATCACAAAAGATTGAAAACTAGGGAGAAGGAACCAAACAGTTTGTTTTAGATTTCATGTAAACAATCTTTTAAATCAAGTTGTTTTTTTGTGGCTTTTGTATGTTTTAGCAAGGAAAAGATTTGTATAGGGTAGGATATAGGGTAGTAAATAAAATTATAAAAAATGTAACCATCCATCTTAATGCTAGAAATCTGTTTTTTATTTATATATATATATATATATATATATATATATATATATATATATACAGCCATGGCCAAAAAAACTGGCACCCTGAATTCCTCAGATAATGCAGATAATGCACTACTTCGCCCAGGAAATTGCTGCAATTACAAATGTTTAGGCATTCTCATGTTTATTTCTTTTGTTTGTATTGGTATGACACAAAAAAGTGGAGGAAAAAAACCAAATCTGACACATTCCCCGCAAAACTCCAAAAATGGACTGTACAAAATTATTGGCACCTTCTCAAAATTGTAAGAAATAAAATAATTGCATTCCAAGTTTGTGATGCTCCTGTAATTTGTAATTAAACTCACCTGTATCAATTAACAGGTGCTGACAATATAGAAATCACAACGGCAACCAGTTAAAATGGTGAATAATTAACTCAACCTTTCTGTTGTGTGTCTCTGTGTGCCACACTGAGCATGGAGAAGAGAAAGAGCAGCAAAGAATTGTCTGAGGATTTGAGAACAAACATTGTGGAAAAGCATGGACAATCTCATGGTTACAAGTCCATCTCCAGAGATCTTAATGTTCCTGTGGCCACTGTGTGCAACATTGTTAAGAAGTTTACAGCCCATGGCACTGTAGCTAATCTCCCTGGACGTGGATGAAAGAGAAAAATTGATCAAAGATTGCAACAAAGGTTTGTTTGAATGGTGGATAAAGAACCTCAATCAACTTCCAGACAAATTCAAGCTGACCTTTAGGCACCAGGTACAAATGTGTCAGCTCGCACTATACATCGCCATCTGAATGAAAAGGGACCCTATGGTAGGAGACACAGGAGGACCCCACTTCTAACACAGAAACATAAAAAGCCAGTTTGGAGTTTGCCAAAACTTACATGAGGAAGCCAAAATCATTTTAGGAGAATGTGCTGTGGTCAGACGAAACAAAATGACAAAATATACAATATACGGTAGTGGGAGAGTAAAGTGTCAGACTCCTAAAAAACTGTACCTGTATTACAGTAATAACCTTACATGAATAAAAAATAGATTTAAGGAGCGCTAAAAAAGCTAAAGACACAGGATTATCACAATTAATATGAACACATTTATTATATACTCTGAATTAAATCATAAATATTTAAAAACCCAATCGTTATTTCTCCACTTTAAAATACATACATGCAATACAGTTAATACTATGAGTGCGCACTCTACATAAAATAAAAAATAGCTCCTTAAAAACAAATGTTATTTTACTGATAATGAATTTCAATGCTCTTGTTAAATGCCTACACAAACAAGTGTCCAATTTGGGCCTATATGAAACTTGGTTACACGTAGCAGTAAGTATCAAACAGTGTAACAGTTAATCTTCTTCTTTGTGTCTGATACACAATGTCACAGTATAAAGCGCTTTATACAAATTCCTGGATCCTTTTACTGTTTCAAAAAAGCTTCTTTTATACAAACAGATTTTTGATCCTTAAATTCAGAATGGTGCAAAGTTACCTTGGTATATAATCACACTGTCTTTCGCTGTTACCAATTTACTCCCAATCTTTGTTACCTGTATTGTAACCTTCGGGTTATAAGGTCTGAACTTCTCTGCCTTCCGATGACACTGTAACTTTAGTGTGTCTCCAGGCTGTCAGGTCTCCCCTCTGGTTGCAGGATTCACATGGAGTTTTCAGGTGATGAGCTCCAGGCAGCTGTATACACTTGTACTCCCAGCTCCTAGTAGTTTCACAACTTTTTTTCACAGCACAGTTGATTACAGCTCCACCAGTGGCTGCTAGTATTTGCCCAATTATCTTTGCACCAAATTCAATTTAGACAAGTTGACAGTTTTGTCTAGAAACTTATTTTTCTCTTTGCAGCGATTTAAAATTTGTTTCTTTGTCAATATGTTATCACAGGGTGTCACACATCAACGCGTTTCAGCTCCACATGAGCCTTTTTCAAGATGTTTCCTGTGAGTCTCAAGCTTCCTTATAAAGCCCTAATTGATTTTTTTTTATTATTTTTTTACAGCTTTTTGGTAAATTCCATCATTCTACTGTTTTCACAAAAAGCAATGAGGCTTTTAAATAAACTAATACAGTCCCTACAGTAAAACATGGTGGAGGTTCACTGATGTTTTGGGGTTGCTTTGCTGCTTCAAGCATTGGATGTCTTGACTGTGTGCATAGCATTATGAAATCTGAAGACTACCAAAGAATTCTTTGCTGCAATGTAGGGCCCAGTGTCAGAAAGCTTGGTCTCAGAGGTCATGAGTCTTACAGCAGGACAATGACCCAAAGCACACATCAAAAAGCACCCAGAAATGTTTTAAGACAAAGTGCTGGAGAGTACTGAACTGGCCAGCAATGAGTCCAAGGGGTCAATTTATCAAAGCGTTAACTGAAAATACGCTTGAATTCCGTGTCGTATTTGTAGCGAGATTGATCCGCCGTAGTTATCAAAGATCGATGCTTGCGTCATTACAGATATTTCGAATCCACATTCGACTCTATTTGACACTTTTCCCAATTAATCAAACATTTAACAGGTACGCTCGCGTCTATTCCGATGCAGCGTACCTAGTTTCAATCCCCCACCCTTGAGGTCGCGGAT
Organism: Bombina bombina; assembly: GCF_027579735.1. NCBI lineage: Eukaryota > Metazoa > Chordata > Amphibia > Anura > Bombinatoridae > Bombina > Bombina bombina. The sequence continues at coordinate 1,020,900,636 of NC_069499.1, read as the reverse complement.
GCCATAGAACTCAATAGGGGTCTGAAAACACAGAAAGATTATGTTCGATGCTGCAAGAGAATGAAGTATATTACATAATAAAAGTAAATTAGAAACTCTATTAACATTGTACACCCTTTCTAAATCAAAGAATATTATTGCTCCAGATTTGGTGCACTAGTAGATATAGGGATAAAAAATGAAAAATACATTACTACTTATGGATTATGCTACAAATTTGTCTCTCATTACAAAGCAAGGGGACAATATTTCTACAAATTTGTTGAAAAGTTTTGCCCCAAACTTGTCGCACTAATAGATATAGAGATAAAAATGAAATAAATACATAACATAATATAGTTAACTTCCTTTTTATTTTTTTTGTGAAAAATCTATGTGCACCATGTTTAAGCCATGTAATACAAGTCCCACTCTCCACTTCGCACCAATTTTGACACAACACTTTTTGCACCAATTATGACGCAAACTCCTAAACAACCCACACACTAGTGAATTTTTTAACCACTTTTGATTGGAATATGCATAATCCCATGATTTATGATTCAGGATATATGATCCGATTCAAATATACATTTTAAACTATCACTAACGAATCAAAATGCTCGATACTTGTGTCATTGATCACTCATCAGAACTTGTAAGTGTAATTTGTTACATTGTGTATTATACTTTGAAAGTATGTATATGTGACCTATGTTACTCTGCTGGCGTGTATGCCTTTTAGTGTATTTCAAATAAAGGAGCTTTTTACTTTAAGCTACAGGATTGGCGGTACGTTTTTTGACACTCACCCTTAACCTACCCATATGTGTGCAAGGATTTGGCTGCTCTATATTACATTGTGTATTATACTTTGAAAGTATGTATATGTGAATTTAGAATTAAAGATAAACATTGATGCTGACATTAGGACACACAGTGTAATATTTTAGACAAGGATTTTAAAATTCGAATTGATGTTTGATTCAATATAATCTTAAGATGATAGCTCAAAGGGATAGCCCACCTAACATTAAACTGTCATGATTCAGATACAGCAGAAATTAAAATCACATCTTTAGGGGGGACACCCGGGCGGCGGCCATCTTGCAGGTCGCACTGAACTTCAGCTCCTCAAGCTTCTTCTATCTATCTCTGATTTAAAGCAGTATTTTTATTAGTACCCTGCTCTAAATAGGGGAGAGGCTTGTCTGAAGAGGTCTGCTTTCCAGAAACAGGGTTTTGGAGAGGGACCGGGCTTCACAGCCCTCAGAACCGGACTTTTAACTTTGAGGCCTTTCCCTGCTATTGAAGCCTCAGCCTGTCCCCACACCTAGCTGTGCCCTAAGTGCGCAGTCACAAACTAAGCTTTGGATACTATCACTATCTACTAGACACAGCAAGCATGGATATGCAGATCCTTCGAGAACTAGAGAATCTACTGCTATACCATCTTACTCAATTTGAAGAAAACCTTTGTGGCACCCTGCAAGCGGTCACCCAAGACACCTCATGTGCCAGATTTGTTCCGGAGACGCTGGCAAGTGCTACCGAGGTGCAAACAGCCAGCTTACCTCCAAACTGCCTACTGCAGGGGTCTCCACTGAAAGCGGACTATCCAGCCCCAGACCTGACTAATATGGGTGCTACGGAGGCAATCCTCTACCATGCGGCACCAACTATTGAAAGTGCGACAGAGGAGATCCCTGACCTAACTGCACCCACTATCAAAGCAACCATAGCAGGATATATTAACGCAGATCTATCCTCTGCCATATCAGCTACCAAAGGGGAACTTACCATAGGCACTTACGCCCCGCAGTACTCCACTTGCCTCCCAGCTGCAGAGGGGATCTGGATTCCGGTGGGTCCCTGGGGGAAGTGGGTCAGGCCCCATCCAGCGACAGCGAGTATCACTATCCCTACTAGTCCTTACCCTCGCATTACAGAGAGAGGCGCCAGTCACAACCCCACAGTCTATATGAGAGCAGCCGCCGGCTTTGTGGTCTCCGCTCCCGGACTTGTGCTTCCAGAGGTCCCTAGGGACTGTGGCCCCGCTCCCCAGCCCTGGTTACGCAGCAAAGCCGACTCTTGGAGACATGCAGCAAACGGCTTGCAGGCGCACAGAAAAGGAGTTGGCTAAATAGCATGAGACTCTAAGAACTATTTAGACCAATATGATCATGTTGTCAGGTGCAGACATACATAATCTTCCCTTTTAATGTCTGTTGCACAACCTCAGTTCTGTGACATGTATTAGTGCCCTGGTGTTTTGGTCTGTATATTAATCTTCATTCCCTTACATATATTTTGTGCGAAGACCACTAATCATAAATTTAGCTAGCTGGACTTCACTGCTTCTCACAGAGATTAATAATACACTAGTGCAGTATCACAAGCTCATTGCTGTTGCAGGTTGCTGTGCTGTTGATATATTCCTATTCACCTTGCAACACACTGTGTATTTAATGTTACATCTGATATCTACTATATATATTTATATGTATATGCATAGACATACTGTTTATTGTTTTTAATATTATCCGTAGCTGTGTCCATAACAGATTATTCTAGAGTGGTTATTGAAAAATTAGGTTTATAAGTTGAGATCCAAAAGTGGTCTCCTTTATTGGAATTAACCTCCTTCTCTTGGATTATATAGTGATGAGGCCCATGAGTGACCTCTTATATTAATAAGGAGGGTAACAGATCATTAGGCATTTGAATCATTCGCTATATTTATTGATATCTGTCTCTCAAAAATCTACACTGAATGGTTGAAGCTTCCTGTCCTGTGATGCATGTATTGCAGCGAATATTGTATTCTACTGTTTTAAGTTTTCTGTATGCCTTATTTTGAACCTCAAATAAAAAATATTTAAAAATAAAATCACATCTTTACTGTCATGCTATTTTCAGCATATTTCTTCCTTCTCTTTAATTTCTTTTTCAGTAAGAAATGTCATTTTATATGCCAGACCATTTTATAACACCCGTTGAAGTAGTGGTTTTTAAAACTAGATTGCAATCAGGAGGGGTACACAGGTACAGAGAGAAAACTGGCCCAGCTCTTAAAATATCCATTGATTGCAAATAAATACATATGATACCATGATTATATGTTATATTTGCAATTATTCCTGATCAGAATAATAATACATTTACACTATATACATATAGTGGAATAAACACAGAGATATGAAAGACAACGTTGCTTAGAACAAAAAAAGGAAGTATGTGCAAAGATATATGTACAAATTCTAGCATTAATAATCATTTATATAAAAAAAAAATGAGATTAAAGCATATCGACTTCTAGAAATACAAATACACATTAATTTATGTGAAAGTATCATATAACAGATTATTTTTGTATAACAAATAAATATAAAAATAACTTTCAATGAGATATTGTTTGTTGAGGTATAAATGCAGCTATTTTTTTGGCCATGACTGTGTGTGTGTGTATATATATATATCAGACATCAAATTTACAATAACAAATTTCATTTAAAAATTCTAAATTAAAACAAAATAGATTAATTCACCATACAAATATTTCTAAAAAAAAAGAAACTGATTCTCAAAAAAATCACTGTGCATGATAAAGTACATTTTATCTTTATAGCACATAGATTTATATGCCCATGAGTTGTTTTCTGCTCATGCATTAAAAAAAGTTATCAATTTTTAATCATGCACAAAAGCAGAAGTAAAGTAATGTTGCTGTGTTTAAAGGGATACTAAACTCAAATGTTTTCTTTCATGATTCAGATAGAGCATGCAATTTTAAGCAATTTTGTGATTTACTTATATTTTAACTTTGTTATCTTGCTATCTTTTTTTGAAAAGCATGAATCTAAGCTTAGAAGCCAGTCCATTTTTGGTTTAGAACCTGGGTAGAACTTGTTGATTGGTTGCTAAATGTAGGATGTGCATCTGTGGGATGTGCTGGAACAACAAATCTGATCCATGGAGGCCCCACCATTTTGCAACTTGCAGGACTTAAAGGATCTGCTGCTAATGTCTTGGTGCCAGATACCACAGGACACATTCAGAGGTCTTGTGTAGTCATTGCCTCATGCATCAGAGCTGTTTTGGCAGCACAAGGGGGACCTACAAGTTATTAGGCAGGTGTTTTTAATGTTGTGGTTGATCAGTATATATATATATATATATATATTATAATATATACATATATACATACATACATACATATTTAGACACATTTATGTGTGCATCGCTATGTTAAAGCCCTTTGCATGCCTTTTTCTAACACCTGAGACTTCTTTGAGCCCTGACAACTTTTTAATGCAATTTGTTTTATTTAATAATTTTTTATCAGACAGTGTTTTTATGAGTGTAACTGTACTCTTAAATATATTTTTAATGTTTTCTTTGTGCAACTTTTTTTGTCTCGTGTAACAGTTAATCAGAGATCTGAAGTCACGCTAACTGACGCACGCTAAATTCGATTGTGCTCAAGTGAACATGTTTGCTTTCAACTTGCAATACGCGTGCTACTTCTGACTTACTAGAAGTAAAACATTCATATGCTCATCAGTAATAATAATCTTTACTGAAATTATCTCTGGTGATATTCGTTTAACCGGATTTAATGACCGCTGCCGCCATTCGCAGCTGTACACACTCGTGTCTAGACCTTCGGTATAGGCAGACCATTACCTCATGAAGGGGCATATTTATCAAAGTGCGAGCGGACATGATACGATGTAGCGTATCATGTCCGCTGCACATCGATAAATGCCGACAGCATACGCTGTTGGCATTTAACATTACATAATCAGTTCAGTTCACCAGAACTGCTTGTGCAATACCGCCCCCTGCAGGGGGTGTCAATCAACTCGCCGGAAACAAAGGGCATTAAAGGGCCATGATACCCACATTTTTTCTTTCATGATTTAGAAAGAGAATGCATTTTTAAACACCTTTCTAATTTACTTCTATTATCCAATTTGTTTTATTCTCTTGATATTCTTTGCTGAAAAGCATATCTAGATATGCTCAATAGCTGCTGATTGGTTGCTGCACATAGAAGTCTCATGTAATTGGCTCACCCATGTGCATTGCTTTTTCTTCAAATAAGGATATCTCAAAAATGAAGCAAAATAAATAATAGAAGTAAATTACAATGTTGTTTAACCCCTTAACGACCAAGGACGTACGCCATACGTCTTCAAAAAAAATACACTTAACGCCTGAGGACGTATGGCGTACGTCCTCGGTCTGGAAAGCAGCTGGAAGTGATCCTGCTCGCTTCCAGCTGCTTTCCGGTTATTGGAGTGATGCCTCAACATCGAGGCATCCTGCAATAACCCCCCTTGGCCATCCGATGCAGAGAGAGCCACTCTGTGGCCCTCTCTGCACCGGACATCGATGGCCGGTTTCGTTGGTGGGTGGGAGCCAGTCTGGGAGGCGGGTGGGTGGCCATCGATGGGCCGTATGATGTGGAGGGGGGCGGGATCGTGGGCGGGAATGCCGGGTGCGCGCGTGCACGAAGGGGCGCGCGCACGGGTAGGGAGCGGGTGGGAACCGCTACACTACAGAAAAATTATGTGAGAAAAGTATATTATATCTAAAGTATGTCGATCTAAGAGATCTGGGAGGGGGTGGGGGGGTTGGTCTTTTGGGGGGGGCAATCTACACTACAGAAAAATATTTTAAAAAAGAATAAAAACAAATGTTTTACTATAAACTGGGTACTGGCAGACAGCTGCCAGTACCAAAGATGGCTACTAATAAGTTAGAGGGGGATGGGTAAAGAGCTGTTTGGGGGGTATCAGGGAGGTTGGGGGCTAAGGGGGGATCCTCCAGAGCAGCATATGTAAATATGCCTTTTTTAAAAAAATTTTTTTTATCAAGGATAGCTTTTTTTTTTAGTACTGGCAGACTTTCTGCCAGTACTTAACATGGCGGGGACAATTGTGGGGTGGGGGAGGGAAGAGAGCTGTTTGGGAGGGATCAGGGGGTGTAATGTGTCAGGTGGGAGGCTGATCTCTACACTAAAGCTAAAATTAACCCTGCAAGCTCCCTACATGCTACCTAATTAACCCCTTCACTGCTAGCCATAATAAACGTGTGATGCGCAGTGGCATTTAGCGGCCTTCTAATTACCAAAAAGCAACGCCAAAGCCATGTATGTCTGCTATTTCTCAACAAAGGGGATCCCAGAGAAGCATTTACAACCATTTGTGCCATAATTGCACAAGCTGTTTGTAAATGATTTCAGTGAGAAACCTAAAATTGTGAAAAATTTTACTTTTTTTTTTTATTTAATCGCATTTGGCGGTGAAATGGTGGCATGAAATATACCAAAATGGGCCTAGATCAATACTTAGGGTTGTCTACTACACTACAATAAAGCTAAAATTAACCCTGCAAGCTCCCTACATGCTCCCTAATTAACCCCTTCATTGCTGGGCATAATACACGTGTGGTGCACAGTGGCATTTAGCGGCCTTCTAATTACCAAAAAGCAACACCAAATCCATATATGTCTGCTATTTATGAAAAAAGGGGATTCCAGAGAAGCATTTACAACCATTTGTGCCATAATTGCACAAGCTGTTTGTAAATAAATTCAGTGAGAAACCTAAAGTTTGTAACAAAATGTGTGAAAAAGTGAACAATTTTTTTTATTTGATCGCATTTGGTGGTGAAATGGTGGCATGAAATATACCAAAATGGGCCTAGATCAATACTTTGGGATGTCTTCCTGGAAGATATCAGTGTTCCAATGTAACTAGCGCTAAGTTTGAAAAAAAGTGGTTTGGAAATAGCAAAGTGCTTCTTGTATTTATTTCCCTATAACTTGCAAAAAAAGCAAAGAACATGTAAACATTGGGTATTTCTAAACTCAGGACAAAATTTAGAAACTATTTAGCATGGGTGTTTTTTGGTGGTTGCAGATGTGTAACAGATTTTGGGGGTCAAAGTTAGAAAAAGTGTGTTTTTTTTCATTTTTTCCTCATATTTTATATTTTTTTTTATAGTAAATTATAAGATATGATGAAAATAATGGTATCTTTAGAAAGTCCATTTAATGGCGAGAAAAACGGTATATAATATGTGTGGGTACAGTAAATGAGTAAGAGTAAAATTACAGCTAAACACAAACACTGCAGAAATGTAAAAATAGCCTTGGTCCCAAACGGTCAGAAAATGGAAAAGTGCTGTGGTCATTAAGGGGTTAAATTTGTATGTTCTATCTGAATCATGAAAGAAAAATTTTGGGTTTAGTGGCCCTTTAAACTACATTCGGAGCATGATAATTCGGCCCTGAAGAATCCTACTGCTCATCCAAACCATTCCCTTTTTTTCAAAAAACAAATTGCATATTTTCTAAGTAAGGAGGATATTTTTACATAAATATAAATGTATGTAACATCTTTACTTCCTGAACTTGTGTTATTAGCTACCAATCAGTGCATTCCAAGAGTTACATTATATACCTTTACTCATTACTGTAGCATCCCCAAAACTTGAAAGATGCCATTTTCCCTCATTAGTACCACCTGCACTCTTGACATTTAGCTTTGTGGTCAACTTTTTTCACCCACAAATATTATTCTTTAGTACCACCTGTACTACCAATGGTCATAAACACAATAAAGAATTTGCTAAGGATCAAATGTTACAGGAATTAGTTAATACTGGTAAAAATATATGTGTATACCTTTAAAAATGTCAAGCTTTATTAACACTTAGTATCAGTAATAAAAAACATAGTAATACAAAATATTATTCTTGTATTATTTCTGTTTTCTTTCCTTTCTAGATGATTTCATAAACAAGGTAACATATTTGTTCCTCAATCTATAAAAGAGAGCAATCAATACAAGGGCTGCAATTAAAGTATACATTTCTTCTTGTGATGTCACAGGAAGTATGTCATGTGATATTGCAAGACAATCCCAGCAGGTTGATGTGTGGTGTGCACTCAGCATTAGCTTGACAGGGGACTGAATTAACAGTGGGAGGGACATCAGAGCTGACCACAACATTAATCATGTGAATGCAGCCTTCATCTGGTCAAGCCAGGGAGGCAGATTGGCTGAAACAGGCTGAAGACTGTGTGTGTGTGTGTGTATATATATATATAATTAAATTGGAAAAAAATATAAAAACTACTATTTTAAGTCACACTAACTTCTCTGCCTGAATCTTTTTTTTTCTTTTTTTTTGTGTGTTCGAAAATGCTAATGTTTCGCTATATTTATTTAATACAACTGTTACCTTTCTGATTACAGTATTGTACTATCTTTATGATGGTACACAAATGTTATAAAACTATATACATATATATATATATATATATATATATATATATATATATGTATATAATATATGTATATATGTATCTAATATATGTATATATATATATATATATATATATATATATATATATATATATATATATATGTGTATGTGTATAAGATGTAGACATACAGTATATTTACACAGGCTTCCTATTTGTTAGTTTTCCTACTTGGCTCATTATTTCATCTCTTGTGTTTGTGTGAAGCTATCAAAGCATAAATGACATTAGTACACAGATGGCTTTTTGTTTTGGCAGGGGCTGAAACTGTCTGATGGATGACAAGTGACCGGGTGAAACATTGGGTTTAAACTTCATGTACTTTATTTCATAAACAGTGATTCAATCAACATTTTCCTGTGGTGCCAACGGAAGGGAGACAGATTAAGTGACTCAGCCCTCTTGAGTGAAAGACACCTATTTTTATGTACATTGCATCTAATAATAATTTATGTCAATTAAATGCACTCTGGCCATAGTTGGTATCAATGGTATTTTTCAGTTTTTTTTCACATCATTAAGGGTACATTAAACAAAATTATCACGCCTGTGATAAAAAATATTAGGTAAGGATTGTGCTTGCTCCATACTCAATAGGAGTCCAAAGCAAATTCTGAAACCTGTAAATGCTGCAAATCAAATAGCTGGTTCAGGCTATTTGCAGCATTTTTACACAAATAAATATTATTCAAATTAATAACACAACAAACACACATACTGTGTTTATTGTGTTATACTGATAATGCTGATGTTTGAATTCATTAGAGACACACAACTACCTTAATGGTTTTGAAGCAAAATAAGACCTAGATTTGGAGTTTGGCGTTAGCCGTGAAAACCAGCGTTAGAGGCTCCTAACGCTGGTTTTAGGCTACCGCCGGTATTTGGAGTCACTCAAAATAGGGTCTAACGCTCACTTTTCAGCCGCGACTTTTCCATACCGCAGATCCCCTTACGTAAATTGCGTATCCTATCTTTTCAATGGGATCTTTCTAACTCCGGTATTTAGAGTCGTTTCTGAAGTGAGCGTTAGACATCTAACGACAAAACTCCAGCCGCAGGAAAAAAGTCAGTAGTTAAGAGCTTTCTGGGCTAACGCCGGTTTATAAAGCTCTTAACTACTGTGCTCTAAAGTACACTAACACCCATAAACTACCTATGTACCCCTAAACCGAGGTCCCCCCACATCGTCGACACTCGAATAATTTTTTTAACCCCTAATCTGCCGACCGCCACCTACGTTATCCTTATGTACCCCTAATCTGCTGCCCCTAACACCGCCGACCCCTGAATTATATTTATTAACCCCTAACCTGCCCCCCACAATGTCGCCTCCACCTACCTACACTTATTAACCCCTAATCTGCCGACCGCAAAGCACCGCCACCTACGTTATCCTTATGTACCCCTAATCTGCTGCCCCTAACACCGCCGACCCCTATATTATATTTATTAACCCCTAATCTGCCCCCCTCAACGTCGCCTCCACCTGCCTACACTTATTAACCCCTAATCTTCCGACCGGACCTGAGCGCTACTATAATAAAGTTATTAACCCCTAATCCGCCTCACTAACCCTATAATAAATAGTATTAACCCCTAATCTGCCCTCCCTAACATCGCCGACACCTACCTAACTTCAATTATTAACCCCTAATCTGCCGACCGGAGCTCACCGCTATTCTAATAAATGTATTAACCCCTAAAGCTAAGTCTAACCCTAACACTAACACCCCCCTAAATTAAATATAATTTAAATCTAACGAAATTAATTAACTCTTATTAAATAAATTATTCCTATTTAAAGCTAAATACTTACCTGTAAAATAAACCCTAATATAACTACAATATAAATTATAATTATATTATAGCTATTTTAGGATTAATATTTATTTTACAGGTAACTTTGTATTTATTTTAACCAGGTACAATAGCTATTAAATAGTTAAGAACTATTTAATAGCTAAAATAGTTAAAATAATTACAAATTTACCTGTAAAAGAAATCCTAACCTAAGTTACAATTAAACCTAACACTATACTATCAATAAATTAATAAAATAAACTACCTACAATTACCTACAATTAACCTAACACTACACTATCAATAAATTAATTAAATACAATTCCTACAAATAAATACAATTAAATAAAATTGTTAAAGTACAAAAAATAAAAATGAACTAAGTTACAAAAAATAAAAAAATATTTACAAACATAAGAAAAATATTACAACAATTTTAAACTAATTACACCTACTCTAAGCCCCCTAATAAAATAACAAAGCCCCCCAAAATAAAAAAATGCCCTACCCTATTCTAAATAACTAAAGTTCAAAGCTCTTTTACCTTACCAGCCCTGAACAGGGCCCTTTGCGGGGCATGCCCCAAGAAGTTCAGCTCTTTTGCCTGTAAAAAAAAAATACAATACCCAAGCCCCCCAACATTACAACCCACCACCCACATACCCCTAATCTAACCCAAACCCCCCTTAAATAAACCTAACACTAAGCCCCTGAAGATCTTCCTACCTTGTCTTCACCTCACCGGGTTCAACGATCTGTCCAGAAGAGCTCCTCCGATGTCCTGATCCAAGCCCAAGCGGGGGGCTGAAGAGGTCCATGATCCGGCTGAAGTCTTCATCTAAGCGGGAGCTGAAGAGGTCCATGATCCGGATGAAGTCTTCATCCAAGCGGGAGCTGAAGAGGTCCATGATCCGGATGAAGTCTTCTATCAATGGCATCTTCAATCTTCTTTCTTCCGGATCCATCTTGCAGACCTCAGACGCGGAACATCCTGCTGGCCCGATGGACTAACGACGAATGACGGTTCCTTTAAGGGACGTCATCCAAGATGGCGTCCCTCGAATTCCGATTGGCTGATAGGATTCTATCAGCCAATCGGAATTAAGGTAGGAATATTCTGATTGGCTGATGGAATCAGCCAATCAGAATCAAGTTCAATCCAATTGGCTGATCCAATCAGCCAATCAGATTGAGCTCGCATTCTATTGGCTGATCGGAACTGATGTAATATTTTTCTTATGTTTGTAAATATTTTTTTATTTTTTGTAACTTAGTTCTTTTTTATTTTTTGTACTTTAGCAATTTTATTTAATTGTATTTATTTGTAGGAAGATCTTCAGGGGCTTAGCGTTAGGTTTATTTAAGGGGGTTTTGGGTTAGATTAGGGGTATGTGGGTGGTGGGTTGTAATGTTGGGGGGCTTGGGTATTGTTATTTAAGGGGGGTTTGGGTTAGATTAGGGGTATGTGGGTGGTGGGTTGTAATGTTGGGGGGCTTGGGTATTGTATGTTTTTTTTTTACAGGCAAAAGAGCTGAACTTCTTGGGGCATGCCCCGCAAAGGGCCCTGTTCAGGGCTGGTAAGGTAAAAGAGCTTTGAACTTTAGTTATTTAGAATAGGGTAGGGCATTTTTTTATTTTGGGGGGCTTTGTTATTTTATTAGGGGGCTTAGAGTAGGTGTAATTAGTTTAAAATTGTTGTAATATTTTTCTTATGTTTGTAAATATTTTTTTATTTTTTGTAACTTAGTTCTTTTTTATTTTTTGTACTTTAGCAAGTTTATTTAATTGTATTTATTTGTAGGAATTGTATTTAATTAATTTATTGATAGTGTAGTGTTAGGTTAATTGTAGGTAATTGTAGGTAGTTTATTTAATTAATTTATTGATAGTATAGTGTTAGGTTTAATTGTAACTTAGGTTAGGATTTATTTTACAGGTAAATTTGTAATTATTTTAACTATTTTAGCTATTAAATAGTTATTAACTATTTAATAGCTATTGTACCTGGTTAAAATAAATACAAAGTTACCTGTAAAATAAATATTAATCCTAAAATAGCTATAATATAATTATAATTTATATTGTAGCTATATTAGGATTTATTTTACAGGTAAGTATTTAGCTTTAAATAGGAATAATTTATTTAATAAGAGTTAATTAATTTCGTTAGATTAAAATTATATTTAATTTAGGGGGTGTTAGTATTAGGGTTAGACTTAGCTTTAGGGGTTAATACATTTATTAGAATAGCGGTGAGCTCCGGTCGGCAGATTAGGGGTTAATAATTGAAGTTAGGTGTCGGCGATGTTAGGGAGGGCAGATTAGGGGTTAATACTATTTATTATAGGGTTAGTGAGGCGGATTAGGGGTTAATAACTTTATTATAGTAGCGCTCAGGTCCGGTCGGCAGATTAGGGGTTAATAAGTGTAGGCAGGTGGAGGCGACGTTGAGGGGGCAGATTAGGGGTTAATAAATATAATATAGGGGTCGGCGGTGTTAGGGGCAGCAGATTAGGGGTACATAAGGATAATGTAAGTAGCGGCGGTTTACGGAGCGGCAGATTAGGGGTTAATAATAATATGCAGGGGTCAGCGATAGCGGGGGCGGCAGATTAGGGGTTAATAAGTGTAAGGTTAGGGGTGTTTAGACTCGGGGTACATGTTAAAGTGTTAGGTGCAGACGTAGGAAGTGTTTCCCCATAGCAAACAATGGGGCTGCGTTAGGAGCTGAACGCGGCTTTTTTGCAGGTGTTAGGTTTTTTTTCAACTCAAACAGCCCCATTGTTTCCTATGGGAGAATCGTGCACGAGCACGTTTTTGAGGCTGGCCGCTTGCGTAAGCAACTCTGGTATCGAGAGTTGAAGCTGCGTTAAAAATGCTCTACGCTCCTTTTTTGGAGCCTAACGCAGCCTTTATGTGGACTCTCAATACCAGAGTTATTTTTATGCTGCGGCCAGAAAAAAGCCGGCGTTAGTTTTTCGGGTCGTTACCGACAAAACTCCAAATCTAGCCGTAAGTTAATTGCACATATGTCCCGTATTAGCATCACTTCATACAAAAGGGATTAAGTCCTTATCCTGTGACAAAAAGAAAGAAGCTTAAAACCTGGTGCTGCTGAAACTCTTTGATGTCATGCTTATCATGTGATGTCATCGCTAGACACAATCAGTATATTATTGGTCCTTAATCCTGGGCATTTGGTTTTTGGATTATGAAACCAGAAATTAACAATGAAGATAACAATTTGTGTTGTGTTCATCAGGTAACAATGACGAGCTTCGGGAGTATAATCAGTAGAAATAGTTTAGGATTGTGATCACTGTGAAAACACACTGACAGTACTGGCTGAGGTTCAGAAGTCATTATCAGCCATACACAGGCACAAGATTGCGATCAACCCATAGATTACTTTTCCTCTATAACAGACAAAGAGGCCTTCACATTGCTAACTTCTCATTTCCCAACCCTCTTGACCTAATTTCTTCAAATCTTTTTCCCTATCTCTCGGCTTCTTTGACCACTAACCCTAAACCTGTGTCTCACCCGTAGCATATCTTCTAATCCATTCAAGCATGCATCAATCACACCTAACCTAAAAAAAAACTCTCTCGACCCCTCTAACTACCAGCAGGTCTCTTTACTTCCTTTTGTCCGCAAACTATTGGAACGACTTGTGAGAAAGTATTAGGTGAATATAGACAACAAACATTTTATTTGACTCTCTTCAGTATGACTTCTGCCCTAAACACTTAATGTAAACTTCTTTTAAAACAATTAACTAATGGCCAATGCTCCCTACTTATTGATCTAGATCAGGGGTTGCCAACCTTTTGGACCTCAGGGACCACTAAACTCACAATTTTTAATCCCGTGGACCACTAACATAATGTTTTTAAAAAAAGGTACAAACCTCTATAATGTGTGTATGTATATATATGTGTATATACACATCTACACACACACATACTGTACATAACTAGTATAACCATAGCTAAGTTTACATTATGTATATATTTACACTTTTTTAAGAATTATTTTTTGGAATTAACTAATTGAATGACAAATGGCAGATGAAGGGTGAGTGCCAACTTTTGAGCTGGAAACAGAGAGGCAGAAAGTGGGGGGAAAAAGAATTATGTTTAAAAGGACCACAAGACTTCCAAGTTACCTAACCAGTTAGGAATTATTCAAAACTACTTATGATCATAGACAGACATCAGAGTCATAAATTAAGTTTATATCAGAAAGCTCCAAAAATGGATGTGCGCTAACCACAACTGATATTTCTGGCAATTACTATAATACTTGTGGGATATGGCTTATCTGCTGGATGGCAATTACTGGAATTCAGGTGGAATAAAATTGTTAGAATGAAAAATAATTAATATTTCATAAAAAAAAGAAGATGGAGGGGAGGAAGACAAACCGTGATGCAAGTCCATCTGAAGGAATTAGGAAAAATACTACAAAGACAGGTAAAGGAAAGAAAATAAATGATTATTTTTTTTTAGATTTTCTTTTTTTTATATACTTTAATTCCACTATTTCAAGCCAAGACTATACCAACCTCTGCTGGCTTTAGAATGAAAGCATCTTCCTCTGAGCAGCCTGCCGGACGAGAGGAGTTAAAAATACAATCTAGCTACACAAGTTACTCAGTACTATGCAACGTTTGTAGGGAGATTGTAATTTAACTCCTTTGTCGGTTTTTACTGATATCCAACCAGGCACTGTAGGGAGTTGCGGTGCGACGGGGGTGACACCATCAGAGGAGATTAATTCCTGCTTGATGGTGTCAAGGACCACCAACATCTTCTCGTGGACCACCAGTGGTCCATGGACCACTGGTTGGCGACCGCTGATCTAGATCTATCTGCTGCATATGATACAGTGGACATTCCTCTGCTTTTAGAAATTCTCCATTGCTTTGGTTTTCCAAGGCACAGGCCTGTTATAATTCAGTCAAATTAGTATATTTTAATGAAGCATATGTTGAATAGAGGAAAATGATATACACATTTAGCAGAAGCTAACAACTAATATATAATTCTAAATGTTTCACATACGGCACTAATGGTGATTCATTTAAAATAGCTGTATAGTTTTGTTCTGAATATGTTTAATAGAAAAATTATTTCAAAAAGTACATAATAGATTAAATTCAGCATCTTTTAAACTACATTTAAAATTAATGAAAATTTTCTTATCCAAAAATGAGTTAAAGAGAAAGGAAAGTCAAAATGAAACCTGCATGATTCCTATATAGCATGTTATTATAAGTCACTTTTAAAATGAGTTCTAATTTCAAATGTACTTTGTTCTCTTGGTATCCACTGTTGAAAAAAAGAATATGTACATATCCTACACTATTAGGAGTTAGTTACTGGTGCCTGCACACTTTTGTCCATTGCGATTGGCTCACTAGATGTGTTCAGCTAGCTCCCAGTAGTGCATTGCTGCTACTTCAGCAAAGAATAACAAGAGAACAAAGCAAATTTGATACTAGAAGAAAAAACTGAAATTGTATTGTTCTATTTGAATCAAGAAAGAGAAAACTGGAGTTTCAACTCCCTTCTTAATCAATTTTAGCAATAGTATGAGCATGTTAAACTTTATAACGATATTTAAAACTATGCTATCATCTTTTTAGCTGATATCTGATGTTTATGACATCATTAAAGGGCCATTATAGTCGAAAAATGACATGCTTTTATCCGTTAGAACATGTAATTTTAGGTTGAAATAATTTTTATTAGTTTTCAAGTGAATAACATCAAAAAAAAAAATGTACAACAACATTGACATGTAAAGTATAGCTTACAAAATATCTATTTGACTGAGTTGGCTCCCATACACTTTTGTCCTGCCATATAACTGGTGGAGCATCAAGATGCGCTCAATAATTAAGTCCAGCAAATCCTGGGGCTCCGGAAGCCAAATCTCAAGAAGTTGTTGTCTTCCGTGGTCAATTTACTCTTTGCTGTCTAGCATATATGACCACCAGAGTAGATATTTGTACTTGAGAACCCAAAAGTAAAAACCAACAAAAAAAGAAACCTGTAACCAATATATATGTCTTAGCCTATTCATTTTGCCTATCGTTGACACAAAACTTATAGCTTATAAAAAAAGAAAAAAAAAGGATAAGGTCATTACTATTATCTCAAAAAAGAAAAAGAGGGCATTCCCTCATAGGATATCGTTATTAGAATCGAGCAGAGCCGGGGAAGGTCAGATCCAAGCTCCCTGACAGCCCTCTCCACTCCCCTCCTATTTTAATTTTAGGTAGCCTCAACTTCCTCCTCACCTCTTCTTTCCCTGCTGTCCCCCATAATCCAATAAAACCAAATTTTCTGAAAACTCTCTTTCGAACCTTGAATCGAGGAGGCCTGCTCCGACATGGAGTATGTAACTTTAAACTTTTCCTTTATCTCAGACCAAGCTGGTACCCCTACCTTCCAATATTTTGCTACACATATCCTCGTGGCCGTGCATAGTATTCTTATAAAGGTGTTTATGGCAGAATTAAATCTTGGAATGTGTTCGTTCAGTAAGGCCTGCGCTATCGAGAGATTAATATCCTCCGACAGCAAAGTACTTAGTAGAGACGAAAGCTCAGACCATATTGGTCGCACTTTAGGACATTCCCACCACATATGAATGTATGTACCTACTTCTTGGCACCCTCTGTAACAGTGGTTGGTGGAGCCCCGCGAATAGTGAGAAGTCTTAGTCGGGGTCAAGTACCACCTGAAAGTGGTTTTGATACAGTTCTCTTTGAAGTCAGCACTAATCATACCTCTACCAACGTCTCTTGTGATGGCTATCCAGTCCTCTGTTGTTAAATCTGCACCAATATCTTTTACCCATCTGTCAACTAATGGAATGTTTGAGGTGTATCTTGCCTTTTGTATAGCTATATATAGATATGAGATCATCTTTTTATCCCTTTTCTTGTTAATTATAAATTGTTCCAATATTGTTAGCTTTCTTGTAAGAGGAAAATGTAGATATTTGTGTAATGCAGATGAGATCTGTAGGTATAGAAACCAGTGAAGTTTGTCGGGAGCTAATTTATCTTGGGTTTGTGCGAATGTAATGAATTTACCGTCTATCAGGAAGTCAGCCACCCTATAAAGCCCCTTGTTTTCCCATTTTTCCAGTTGTATATGTAGATCATTCGGGAGTAGAGTTTTAACCGGTCTGGCTATTGAGTCTATTGGTAATAGGTGAAGAGCACTGGTCAGTGCTGTCCAGGTTTTCACCGAGTCCCCAGAGGCTGATAAGGTAGTGTTGGTATTTGTGTGTCCCTTAGTGGGTCTCCATAGTATATCAGAAGGCTTATCAGTTTTTCTACTTCTCCCTCCAATGTAGTCCATATAATGTCGTTTGAGTTTTTGTTCAATAGTAAATCTTGAGCTAATCTGGCTGCTTGATAGTACTCCATCAAGTTCGGCATACCCCCCCCCCCCCCCCACCTGTCTATGTTGTTGTAAAGTCCTGGAAGCTATTCTGGCTATCTTACTGCCTCTTAGAAATCCCGTTAACTCCTGTTGTAATTTGAGTATATCTGGGGCTGGGACTTTGATAGGTAAAGCCCTAAAGAGGTACAGTATCCGTGGAAGAATAGTCATTTTAATTGCCGATAGGCGTCCAAACCACGAGAATTGTTTACTTTTCCATCTGTGTATGTCTGACCTAATTTTCTTAAATAAAGGAATATAGTTAATTTTATACAAATCCTTATAGTCTTTAGATATTTTGACTCCCAAATACTGTATCGCCTTTTTAGCCCAGGTAAATGTGAAATTTGTTTCTATTAATTTAGAAGTATGGGACGGGAGAGCTATGGGCAGTCCCTCGCACTTATCTAAATTGACTTTATATCCCGACACGTCTGAGAAGTCTTGCAGAATTTTATACAAATTTGGTAGTGAGATCAAGGGTTTCGTTAGTGTCAGAAGAATATCATCCGCAAAAAGCGAGAGTTTATAATCTTTTTGTCTTATCCTGACTCCATGTATATCTGGGGAAAGTCTGATTGTTGCCGCTAGGGGTTCTATACATAATGCAAAAATCAGCGGGGAAAGGGGGCAACCCTGCCTAGTGCCTCCACGGATATCAATAGGGTTCGATTGATACCCCGCCGCTCTAATCACAGCTGTAGGGGAGGAGTAAATATTTTTGATGGCTTTCACAAAGGGGCCCTTGAGTCCATGTACTCCCAGTCCACTCTGTCAAACGCCTTCTCTGCGTCCAGGGAAAGGAGCAGAGAAGGCGTTTTGGTCTTATCTAGGTGATCTGCCAGGTCCACTGTCCTTCTAATGTTATCAGGTGCTTCTCTGTCCATAATAAATCCCACCTGATCTGGATGCACCAGAGAGGGGAGATGTATTTTCAGTCTATTGGCCAATATCTTAGTAAAGATCTTTATGTCCTGATTTATTAATGAAATAGGGCGATAGCTATTACATAAATTCGGGTTCTTACCAGGCTTGGGGATAACTATGATCTTAGCACTCAGTATATCCGTAGGGATGTTTTTACCTAACATGATATCATTACAAAATGTATGGAGATGTGGTACCAGCGCCATCTTAAATAGTCTATAGTTTTCCCCCGGAAACCCATCCGGGCCTGCTGCTTTACCTGGTTTCAGATTTTTAATCGCCTCTAAGATATCTTTCGTCGTTATATTTGCATTTAGTTCCTTTAAGGCCTTATTATCGATTAATGGGAGGTGGGCTGCTGCTAAGAATTGTTCCCTAAGTACTTTAGTGTGTGCAGATGGATTAGTTTTTTTACCATTATATAATGATTGGTAGTACTTTGCAAAAGCATCCGTAATTTCCTGCGGATTTGACGTGTATGAACCGTCGGAAGTCTGGATAGAGGGGATCGAGAAAGATCTAATTTTCTCCTGTAGTTTATGTGCTAGGTATCTGTCTGGCTTGTTTGAGTAAATATAGTAATGTGCCTTTAGTCTTTGTTATGCTCTGATAGAAGCGGCTGACATGATCTCAGACAGTTCCCTTCTCTTCTCCTGGAGGAGTTTGAACGTTTTTGTAGATGAGGTGCGTTGATGTTGTGTAGTCAGGTCGTTTATCTCTGTTTGTAATTTGTCTGATTTTGATCGCATTGTTTTATTGTATGTGGCTTTTGCTTGTATAAGTAAACCCCTAATAAATGGTTTATGTGCTGCCCAAGTACAAAGTGGATTATTAGTTGTGCCCGTGTTTATAGACCAATACTCAGTTAGGGCTTTTAAGATTGAGTCCTGTGTAGTCTGATTTCTAAGTATGTTTGGGTCGAATGTCCATGAACGGTTACTGCTTTGTCTGAGGATTCCTGTCAATTTAATACCGACAATAGAATGATCAGACCATGCGCATGCATGTATGGAGGAGGACTGTAAATTAGGTATAAGTATTTGGCTGATGTATACATAATCTAGCTTAGAGTATGTCTTGTGAGCAAAGGAGTAGAATGTATAGTCATTAGTCTTGCCATATAATGACTCCCAAGAGTCAATAACATTTTGAGCCGATAAGGCTCTTTTGATTGATCTAACCATAGTATTGTGATGTCTTTGTTTGTGCGTTAGTACAGACGGTCCCTCTGTCCCCATAATTTGAATAGGCAAGTTAAAGTCCCCCCCCCAATATAATTCTTGATTGGGACCATTGTGTGAGTAGATGCGCTATGTGAGTGAGAAAGATGTCCTGCTTTTCATTTGGAGCGTAAATGTTACAAAGCGTTATTTCTGTCCCTTGAATTGACCCCCTGACTATTAGGTATCTACCTTCCTTGTCCCTTAGTACCTCTTCTGTGTTGAAATTTAGTGAGTGGTGTATTAATATGGAGACCCCTCTTTTCTTGCTATCTGTTACCGAATGAAAGTGTTGGGGGAACTGTCTAGACCAGTATTTGGGAATGACGGAGCTAGTGAAGTGTGTCTCTTGGAGGAAAATCAAATTTGCTTTTAGTCTATCATATTGGGTCATGGCTGTTCTGCGTTTAATATCTGTGTTGAGACCCCTTACATTGTGTGATATTAGGTGTATAGGATTAGTCATTGTTATCTTACCCTGGTGTTGTAGCTATGCATGTTTCTTCCTCCAAGATTTTCCTGAAATCCTAGACGTTGTTCTGCCCCACCCCCCCGGCTCTGCCGACCTTGACCCTCCTTCTGAACAATAAGGCAAATACAAACATAATTAGACCTGGCGACATAATAACAAAAAAACCAAA
Organism: Bombina bombina; assembly: GCF_027579735.1. Classification (NCBI taxonomy): domain Eukaryota; kingdom Metazoa; phylum Chordata; class Amphibia; order Anura; family Bombinatoridae; genus Bombina; species Bombina bombina. The sequence continues at coordinate 1,020,880,265 of NC_069499.1, read as the reverse complement.
ATTTAACTAATGAAAATATTGTAACTTCTAACCGGTAAATGCTATTTGCCATTCACCTAATTCTGAAACAAAACTTTGGTCAATGGAAAATAAAAAAACAAAGAACAAGTATTAATAAGCAATGCGAGACATCGCCTTATACCAACTGTACTATAATATACTGTATGATGTGTTTCTGTAACTGTAAAAAAAAAACAGGTTAAAGCATTATTTTGATTTAAACATATCATCAATAATGAACCTTAAGACTTTGTGGAGAAATTTACTTAAGTCTACATGTTTATGTAACCAACCTATGTGAGTCACTGTGACCCTTACGCCAAGGTTCTCATAATGTTTTGAAAGAAATATTGTGTCCAACAGTTCTTGGAGAAAAGGGTATGATATCTATGTCCAGCTGCCCCTTGTTGAAAGTTCCCTCTTTAAAGATTTAAGAGGTGGGAGCTCGATATGATTGTAACCATCAAACTTCCCCTTAGGTATAAACAAAGCTGACCTTTGACTATATTCTGAAATAGGGAAGATTTTCCTCGTGTCAGCACCTCCCAGAGTGCTGTGAAAACAGAGAGATGCAAGCTGAAAATCAATATTTCTCAGGTCTTGGTACCCCTCTTTGATACTCTGGACCATTTCTGATTCTGAGTATGAGGAGTTTTGTGCTTCTTTTGTAGATCTTCTTCGGGGGATGTATAGGGAGGCAAGTCAGGTACCTCCAACCTGAGCCTCTTGCAGACATCTGGTATTTCTGATGGATCTTTGAGTGTGATAGGTCTGCCTTCAAACTGGATATGTAGGCCAAATGTCCACCTATAAATTATCTGGTGTTTTCTCAGTAAGGAAGTCAATGGTCTTAGTGTACCTCTCCTCTGTAGTGTGCGCAAGCACAAATCTTGGTAAAATTGAATAACATATCCCTGGAATTTAAAGGTTGGGTGTTTCCTTGCTGCAGATAGTATTGCTTCTTTCTCAGGGAATCTAAACATCTTGATGATCACGTCCCTTGGCGGGGCATCCTCTTTAGGTTTTGCTCGAAGTGATCTGTGGGCTCTCTCCATTTGGTGCTTCTCATCACCCGTTTCTCCCGTGATAGCTTGGAATAGTTGGTGTAAGTAATTTTGTAATTCTGAAGAAGATACTGATTCTGGGATCCCTTTGATCCTCAAGTTGTTTCTCCAATTCCTATTTTCAATATCTTCCAGTTTATCTTCTATTTCAGATATTACTTGTTGTTGGGAGTTAATTTGTTGATTCAATGCAGATATTTCTTCTGTGGTAGTATCTTCATTTTCCTCTAGCGAGGCTACTCTGTTGCCCAAATCTAGCATGTCAGACTTAATTTCGGCAAGATTATTGGTGATAGTAGTTTGGAAGCTGTCAAATTTGTCCCATAATTTTTCAAAATTTAAGTTGATGTCCTGTTTTGAGACAAGTAACTTGAGATCTGCCTTAGTCACCGGCGTGGTATCTCCCTCTGTTGACCTAGAGTCTGAGTCTGATCCAGCATCTTCCTCTGTAATAGCTTGCTGTTGGCCTGCTACTTTATCTCCTTTGGATTTGAAAAAGAGGCTTGAGACCTGCGATTTACTTGTTGAAGGTGGCTTGTTCTGTTTCCTGGCAGGCATTATGCTGTAAATGAGGGTGTTTTCCCTTAATAGCTTAGATCTCCCGTGAATTCAGCAATGTGGGACAGAGTTAGTTTCAGAACGCTAACAGCAGCAATCCTTCCGCTATAAGTTTGCAGGGAATCCACAAGATATCCCTCTCTAATCTAATGAGCAAGTATATTGCAGAGGCACCCTCTCTAGTATGATGAGTAGTTATATTGCAGAGGCACCGTATATGCTTGATCCTTTATTAGGTATTAATTAACAGCCTGGGGTGAAAGTGGCTCTGTTCCCCATATTAATGTTAGTTAGTTAGTGTTCCCTCAGAGCCGGATCCTGATATCATGCAGCAACATTGTATATTGGGTAGTGCTTTTCACTGCAGCATGGCGCTGAGCTAATATGTTATATATCTGTAGTCCCAGAATAGGAAAATAAAGTTTGTCCCTCTGTTCATCTTATATATGCAGGAGTTGTTACTTGCGTGTGTTGTATTACTGTGTTTGTTTGATGTTCTATGCGGCCCTTCTGTTCACTGAGTTGTCTCTCTAGTATGAATCATATTTGTGCAAAGTTAAAAAAAGGGTGTCCGCAATCTTTAGTGAGAGCTTTCTACCACAGTTTAAAGTACCTGAAGCCTGTTACTCTCCGATCATCTCCACATTTCCCTTTTCAGCTTCACATTACCGAGTAGGCTCACAGGATGCGGTCCGGTCATTGGTAGCAATGTGGTGTAATGCCGCGTGGTTAATATGGCGGCCGTCACATATCAGGGCCGCGACTGTCCGACAGATTTTCCCTTGACTCCACCATTCAAACTTATGTGCCGGTCCGTCCTGTGCCTCTGCTATAACCAAGGGTTCATTTGGCTAAGTCTGCGGTGTTCTGTTGACAGTTTAATCAGCTTTTTATGGCAATGTCTCACAGAGCTAAGGGATCAGACCTCCATCTCTGCACGGCACCAGGCTCCGCCCCCAGAACATGTAATTTTAAAGGGATAGTAAAGTCCAAATTAAACTTTCATGATTCAGAATGTAATTTTAAACAACTTTCTTATTTACTTTTATCATCAATTTTCTTTGTTCTCTTGCTATTCTTAGTTGAAAGCTAAACCTAGGCAGGCTCATATGCTAATTTCTAATCCCCTGAAGGTCGCCTCTTATCTGAATGCATTTCCATAGCTAGAGGGCGTTAATTCATATGTTTTATATTAATAACATTGTGCTCATGCACATGGAGATATTTAAGAGTCAGCACAAATTGCTTGAAATGCAAGTCTGTCAACTGATCTGAGATAAAGAGACAGTCTGCAGCAGCTTAGATACAAGGTAATTACAGAGGTAAAAAGTATATTTATATAACAGTGGTTGTGCAAAACCGGGGAATGGTAAATAAAGGGATTATCTATCTTTTTAAACAATAACATTTTTGATGTTTACTATCCCTTTAACCCCTTAAGGGCCAGGAATTTTAAAGAAAAACTTGTCTAAAGTACCTGAGAATTTGTAGCATGTTTGCTATCACTCAATTTAAACAGAAAATGAGCATTTTATTTTTTTATTTACCTATCAACAATATACACTCACGGACCACTTTATTAGGTACACCTGTTCAATTGCTTGGTAGCACAAATTGCTAATCAGCCAATCACATGGCAGCAACTCAATGCATTTAGGCATCTAAACGTGGTGAAGATGAATTGCTGAAGTTCAAACCGAGCATCAGAATGGGAAAGAAATGGAATTTAAGTGACTTTGAACATGGCATGGTTGTTGGTGCCAGATGGACTGGTCTGCGTATTTCAAAAACTGCTGATCTAATGGGATTTTCACACACAACCATCTCTAGAGTTTACAGAGAATGAACCAAAAAAAGAGAATATCCAGTGACGACGATGCCTTGTTGAAGTCAGAGGAAAATGGGCAGACTGGTTTGAGATGATAGAAAGACAACATTAATTTAAATAACCACTCGTTACAACCAAGGTATGCAGAATACCATCTCTGAACGCACAACACTTTGATACTTGAAGCAGATGGGCTACAGCAGCAGAAGACCATGCTTATATATATATATATATATATGCAAGAAACAATGGGCAGACACTCACGTAGTTCAGAGCAAATCCACTTTTACTATATATATATATATTTTTTTTTTATTATTATTATTATTCTGTAGGGAAAGCTCCTCATACCACCCACATTCAATCTTTTTCAAAAAGCCGCCGTTAGTGGTGAAACTTAGGAATGTCACGTGAGGGGGTGGAGTTCTGTTTCCAGAAAGATCTACTAAGAAATTGGATACACATTAGGGATTTGGTTTAATGGTTCTGATAAGTTGTGTATAGTGTTTTGGTACGGAGTTTCTTTTATGTGTTTTGCTGGTCATACTCTGTATAGTGATATTCATCTACAATCTAAGGACTGCTTTGGTGATTGTATAATTTTCAGTATTGGATTTTATTCACATTTTTGTTATTGCCACCTTAGGTACTGGCAGCTGTCTACCAATACCTAGTTTGCAGGTTTTTTTTTTTTTTTTTATTATTATTTATAATAAAAAAAACTCTGTAGTGTAGTGATCCTCCCTCCTCAACTGATTGTATGGAGGAAACCCCCTCTCACCTCCCTCACCCCTTTCCATAGTGTAGGGAACCCATCCCTCCCACTCCCTCACTAAATATTTATCTTTTTTGTAGCATAGGGAATCCCCTCTACCTCCCCCTCCTGTGTTGTGCCACCGCCTCCCAGAGTGTCACTGTTTGTATCGGCTATCTACCTTCATATGGTAAAGGGAGCACAATCAGCGCTTCTAATTTTGTAGGTCAGGGATGGCCAACTGGGAGACTATGGGCCACATGCAACCGTTTGCAATAGTTTTTGTAGCCCCCGAGGAAAAGTCAAACTTTAAAAATGTGTGCTTTGGGGATTTATGGAAAAGGGCCAAATAAGGAAGCCACTATCCAAAAGAAAATCTCTTTGGAGCAGAAAACAGCAGAAATACAGAGTGTATCCTGCAACCTTACCAAAATATGAATATATTTCCCTTTTTTAGGCAATACATTCTCTGCATGTTTAATCCCCATGCACTTGTATATGCTCCTTAAGGCTTCTAAATTATTGATCTGCGACCCCCTTATGTAAGGGAGTTGGCCATCACTGTTGTATGTGATATTATGTGTGATATGGAGAAAGGAACTAATTGGCACTGTGACTGTAATAGTAGGGAAAAAGGAATATAATAATCCCTGGTGCTGACCCTTAAATAATTAGATAGAAAGTAAGGAAAAGGGGAATTGGGACAAGAAGGGGTTTAGTAGCACTCATTCCCTATAAGTATGGTTATAGTGTTGAAAACCATTCAACTACTGTCTGTATAAATCAGTTAAAAAAACTTTTCTTTATTAATCACTATTAAAAACCTTGAATAGATACTACAATATCACCCCTAACAAGTCGCTTGTGTGAGATAGACTGCAACAACCAGAGATAGAATACAGCTCTAACCACCCCCTTGTATTCCTGGCCGGTAACAGGATACGCCGGCTTCAGGTGACAGGGATGGCTGAGTGACCCTGTTAAATCTCATGCAGTTTATATATAAGCGTAGGAGCGATATAATATTTTACATTTAAAAACAAAAAGCCAAACTGGTAGCTGTAAGGCTGAAATTAGCACACAAAACGCGTTTCGGCCGAGCGGCGGCCTTTCTCAATGTGTATTGTTGAAAATGACAAGCCGAGTGTGGAGCTAAACACGCTTTAAATATCCCAGTCCTGTGTCTATGTGGCCAATAGGAACGTGATTATTACGCACGCCCATCTTAAGGCCAATCACCAGTGCTGTTATGCTCAGGCACATTTCCTTAATAGCTTACTCCGGATTGGCTGTGAATACGATATCAATATCCAATCAGGATTCACCTATATTCCATATGTTGTTCTCCGTTGCACTGCACTACAGAATAAACTGGTAATATTGCGATTTGCTCACATCACTCATCTATATCCACTATACTCGCGTGCACTTTAAAGTAATCTACTTGTACCGGTATCGAGTAGAAAACGGCTACAATTATTTAAGACGGACTATATTAACCCGTTCTGCTCTCTGTCCATTCTACTCAACACCATGTTATCATCCCTGTTAGTAGATTGCACTTTGGGAACAGTATATTGAGAGATCGTTATTGTGAGTTGGACATAATGCTATGAACTGTAATTATACAGTTGTCCTGTGATGTTTTTGGCATATGAGTAAGCTACAATCAACTAGAGTAATAATTTATTCCTAGGGTCAATATCATGAACCCTTACGTAAGCGGCTCTACAAGACAGATACATGGTCTACCTTGCATATATAAAATTTAGCACCTCAAAATTTTTGTCCCTTCATAGTTATGGAAAAAATGTCCTAAGGGTCTTTTGTCCCTTTATTGGCATTTGGCTTTAATATTTCATCAGCGCAGACTCCAATAATAACTGTTATTTGTATATTTTGACTCATATCCCTTGGTTATACTCATCAATGAGAGACCCCTCTCTTGTGGGGGGGGGGATATATAGAAACAGACCACTCCCTCTATTATCACCTTAAGATCTGGCCAAAAGCCATCTCTGTGTCATCAAATTAGATAGGTATGAGATTAGATCTTCTCTCTATTAAAATGGAAGTGACATCATATCCTACTTGGTATCGAAGTATGCCCCAAAAACACAATCTTCTGACTGATGGATGTTTTCATAGTTGAAGGCATCCCAAGTGGAAGAGCTTCAAATTAGTAATGTTACATTCCCAATGCAACTTCAAGATATTTGCTTCTCATTGCTGTCTAAAAACATGAGGCCTATTTCATGTAGGAAACCCCATTTCCTGAGAAACACTTCTGCTGTAAAATCACATGGCAAAAACAATCTGGAGATGTCTTAAAGGGACAGTCAACACCAGAATTTGTTTTGTTTTAAAAGATAGATAATCCCTTAATTACCCATTCCCCAGTTTTGCATAACCAACACAGTTATAATAATACACATTTTACCTCTATTATTATCTTGTATCTAAGCCTCTGCAGACTGCCCCCTTATTTCAGTTCTTTTGACAGACTTGCATTTTAGCCAATTAGTGCTCACTCCTTGGTAAATTCACGTGCATGAGCTCAATGTTATCTATATGAAACATATGAACTAACACCCTCTAGTGGTAAAAACTGTCAAAATGCATTTAGATTAGAGACGGCCTTCAAGGTTTAAGAAATTAGCATATGAATCCCCTAGGTTTAGCTTTTAACTAAGAATACCAAAAGAACAAAGCAAAATTGGTGATAAAAGTAAATTGTAATGTTGTTTAACCCCTTAGTGACCAGAGCACTTTTCCATTTTCTGTCCGTTTGGGACCAAGGCTATTTTTACATTTCTGCGGTGTTTGTGTTTAGCTGAAATTTTCCTCTTCCTCATTTACTGTACCCACACATATTATATACCGTTTTTCTCGCCATTAAATGGACTTTCTAAAAATACCATTATTTTCATCATATCTTATCATTTACTATAAAAAAAATTATAAAATATGAGGAAAAATGGAAAAAACACTTTTTCTAACTTTGAACCCCAAAATCTGTTACATATCTACAACCACCAAAAAACACCCATGCTAAATAGTTTCTAAATTTTGTCCTGAGTTTAGAAATACCAAATGTTAACATGTTGTTTGCTTTTTTTGTAACTTATAGGGCCATAAATACAAGTAGCACTTTGCTATTTTCAAACCATTGTTTTTCAAAATTAGCGCTAGTTACATTGGGACACTGATATCTTTCAGGAATCCCTGAATATCCATTGACATGTATATATTTTTTTTTAGAAGACATCCCAAAGTATTGATCTAGGCCCATTTTGGTATATTTCATGCCACCATTTCACCGCCAAATGCGATCAAATACAAAAAATCGTTCACTTTTTCACAATTTTTTTCACAAACTTTCAGTTTCTCACTGAAATTATTTACAAACTGCTTGTGCAATTATGGCATAAATGGTTGTAAATTCTTCTCTGGGATCCCCTTTGTTCAGAAATATTAGACATATATGGCTTTGGCATTGCTTTTTGGTAATTAGAAGGCCGCTAAATGCCACTGCGCACCACACGTGTATTATGCCCAGCAGTGAAGGGGTTAATTAGGGAGCATGTAGGGAGCTTCTAGGGTTAATTTTAGCTTTAGTGTAGTGTAGTAGACAACCCCAAGTATTGATCTAGGCCCATTTTGGTATATTTCATGCCACCATTTCACCGCCAAATGCGATCAAATTAAAAAAAACGTAAAATTTTTCACAATTTTAGGTTTCTCACTGAAATCATTTACAAACAGCTTGTGCAATTATGGCACAAATGGTTGTAAATGCTTCTCTGGGATCCCCTTTGTTCAGAAATAGCAGACATATATGACTTTGGCGTTGCTTTTTGGTAATTAGAATGCTGCTAAATGGCGCTGCGCATCACACGTGTATTATGGCTAGCAGTGAAGGGGTTAATTAGGTAGCTTGTAGGGAGTTTGCAGGGTTAATTTTAGCTTTAGTGTAAAGATCAGCCTCCCACCTGAAACATCAGACCCCCTGATCCCTCCCAAACATCTCTCTTCCCTCCCCTACCCCACAAATGTCCCCGCCATCTTAAGTACTGGCAGAAACTCTGCCAGTACTAAAATAAAAGGAAAATGTGGGCTTTTTTGTGCATTTTTTTTTTGCATATTTACATATGCTTCTGTGTAGGATCCCCCTTAGCCCCCAACCTCACTGATCCCCCACCAAACAGCTCTCTAACCCTCCCCCTCTGACTTAATGTGCGCCATCTTGGGTACTGGCAGCTGTCTGCCAGTACCCATTTTAGTGAATAATATGCTTTTTTTTTTATTAAAAAATTTCCCTTTTCTGTAGTGTAGCTTCCCCCCCCAATACCAACCCCCCACCCCTTCCAGATCCCTTAGATGCTTTGGAAAAAAAGTATTTAATTTTATTTGACAATTTACTTTTAAAAAAATTTCTGTAGTGTAGCGGTTCCCACCCGCTCCCACCCCGTGCACGCGCCCTCCCGCCACCCCCCGTGCACGCGCGCGCGCCCCCGAAGGCTCTGCCCCCGATCCCGCCCCCCTCCACCTTCCAGATCTCACCGATGGCCGCCCACCCGCCTCCCACCCACCAACGATACCGGCCATCGATGTCCGGTGCAGAGAGGGCCACAGAGTGGCTCTCTCTGCATCGGATGGCCAAGGGGGGTTATTGCAGGATGCCTCCATATCGAGGCATCACTGCAATAACCGGAAAGCAGCTGGAAGCGAGCAGGATCGTTTCCAGCTGCTTTCCAGACCAAGGACGTACGCCACACGTCCTCGGTCATTAACTGCATTTTTTTTGAGGACGTGTGGCGTACGTCCTTGGCCGTTAAGGGGTTAAAATTGCATGCCCTAATTGAATCATGAAAGTTTTTTTTGGACTTGACTGTCCCTTTATTAAAGGGCCACTGTAAGTAAATATTTTCTATGCCTGTTACTAACTAACTACCCCAAATACGCTTTTTATCAATAGCATTTCATTAACCTATCTCTACCGTATATCAGAAATCTTGTCTGCAAATTTAATTGTTTTCCAAACCCACTCCGTGGGTATCCTTTGCTCTGTACCAATCCGTTTACAATACCTAGGTTTCAAAATGGCGCTTTAAACACAAAGTTATTGGTTTAAGTATTTTGAACATGCAGTGCTGAAAATAGTGGGCTGGATAACGTGACATCATCAGCGAATAAAAGATATAACTGTTAGAACGTTATGAAACTTCGTTTTGGAGAAAATATAGGTCAGTAGGTTTTAATTAATGTTTATTAACTTTAATATGTTAGTTGTTTAGCTTAAAAATTATAACAGAAAGTAATCCTTTAAGGACATTTCCATATATACTTTGATTAATGCATACAAGGCCCCAATCTAGCCATTTAGGAAAATGGGATATAATATGCTCCAGTCTTTTTTTTTTCTTATTTACCCTGGTGGAAGACTGATCTTAGAGAGAGTGAATAAGAGAACCTGCTTGGCTAAGAACACCATTTTTGTGAATTATTTTCTTGTATATTATCTGGGTTCTTATATTTAGTAAGTGGTGTTGAACAAACTGTGGATTATAAAAATTATAGTTGCCCTGTACAGTTAGGAGTGGATATGTATACTATTGGTAATTGCTTGAAAGCTTAATTAAACTGCATACTGTAAAATTGGTTTCCCCTAAATGTATTTCCAATGACTTGTCATAGCCAAGTTTAAAATGTATGGGGAAGAGCTCATTTATTTTTGAATATGAAATAAAAGGTTTCTGCTAATTTAAACTCAATAAAATGGTCATAACTTGTAGGGAGAGCAGATCTCCTTCATTTATCTAATTATTTAAACAATGTCCTTCATATCTTATTTCACAGCGTTTTTACTCAAAGACCAATACTAATGCCCTAGTTCTTAAAAATTGTCGGAATGGAAAGAAATCATCAGTTTATTTTACTGAGCACTAAATTGTAATTTTTTTCTGCCTAACATAAAGCCTATTGGTGAACTTTTCTTAAAGAGATACACATATCTCAAGGTAAAAAAATAATTTAAAATAATGCCTGAGGGGGTCTCATAATACTGATGAGGCATCTTATAGAATCTCACCAGAGCAGAGAGCTTTAGAGAATTGGGCCCTTAGAGCATTAACATTAGCTTCTAGGCATTTGCAAATTTCATACCTATATTATATTATGTCTTCCAATCGCATATTTTTACAATAAAATGGCAAATCTTAATTCTAAAATGCATTTACAATTCATAGAAATATCACTAAAACAGCGGATTTCTGCCACTGGAACATAAACGTTTGCGTCTTTTAGCTGTATGGAGACTAGAAAAGCATTCAGTGATATTCATTTTATTATAGAAAAGTATGATGCCTTCTTGAACATTTTTTTTCTTATCTAATAATGCATTTGTACAGAGATCTTTAATCTAGAACAGGCCTCCATGTACCATGTTTTTTGTTTATAGGAGGTAAGATTATGTATTATATTTTAAAAATGTTGTTTATCTGGAGATACCAGGACTTTCTCCAGTATTTCTAACTTTAAGATTTGAGCTATGTCTTGAAACATAACATCTCTTCTGTATTTTTTCTACCGGGTGCAGTGAAAGCACAAAAGGTATAGGAATTAGTGTGTTTGTGAATTCTATTTGGTAACCTTTAGAAATTACATCTAGCACTCATTGATCTCAAAATAATTTTACCCAAACTTTTCTAAATAGAAAATGACAAGCTCTAAAGAAAGCATCCTGGCATACGCACCATCATTGTGTGAAGTTGAGGACTTACCATGACCTCTCCTGATGAATTGAGCTTATGACTTCCAGTTTTGGGAACAAGATGCTTGTATGTTGGCATAAAACTGAGCCCTTTGTCTAGCAAGGGAGGAGGCAGATCTTTTAGAGTTAAAAGGACACTGAACCAAAAACATTTCTTTCTTGATTCAGATAGAGCATGACATTTTAAGCAACTTTCTAATTTATTCCTATTATCAAATTTTCTTCATTCTCTTGGTATCTTTATTTGAAATGCGAGAATGTAAGTTTAGATGCCGGCACATTTTTGCTGAACAACCTGGGTTGTTCTTGCTGAATGGTGGATAAATTCATCCACCAATAAAAATGTGCTGTCCAGCTTAGATGCCTTCTTTTTCAAATAAAGATAGCAAGAAAACAAAGAAAAATTGATAATAGGAGTAAATTAGAAAGTTGCTTACAATTGCATGCTCTATTTGAATCACGAAAGAAAAAAAATTGTGTTCAGTGTCCCTTTAAACATCTGGATCACAAAGGTACTCTTTCCTATTGATCTTTAGATTACTTATTTTCAAAACAGCAGAGACAACTAAAAACTCTGCATTTTACCTCAACCATATGGCACCTTATTACTGGTGTTCAGTTTCATTAGGTCAGTTGCAACTTTTTTCGGTAAGGATGTTTCCTGTCACAAATGTTAAAGAAATGGTAAAGACACTGTGCACATCTTTGTTCCAGAACAGATCAAATCCCTGTATCATTTTCAGACTTGAACACAGAGCTAATATTACATGAAACATGATACCCTGATACAAACATAAAACACATTTTTAGATTATTTTCTATTTATTTACATGATGATTGGGAAAAACATTTTCAAGGAAAATCGAGTAATAGCAACAATGGTTGTACATAAAGAGAAGTAGCCTGCCATCATCCAACCCCATCCCTCTACTTGAGCTGTTTTTTTGGTTTACCAATTACCCCCTAACAGTAAAAACTCCCACCCACCAAAGTAAAAAAAACTAACAGTAAAAAAACCTAAACTACCCATTGTCCCTAAAGGGGCATTTGTATGGGCATTGCCCTTAAAAGGGCATTCAGATCTTTTCCAGCCCAAAAAAACCCTAACCTAAAAAAAAGTCACCCCAAAAAATAAAAAAAGCCTAAGACTAAGCCCCAAATAGGTACTCACCATTCCTGAAGTCCGGCGGAGATCTTATTCCAGACGGCTCCATCATCTTCTATCTTTATCCGTAATGAAGGTGACGCGGAGCAGAGGTGCGGAGCTGTCTTCCCCGATGCGTGGATCCTCAGCGGTGGAGCTCAACTTCGGCGGTGGTGGCGTTCCTCGGCCGCGTGGAGGCTCCTCTTCATTTGATGTCCGTCGTACACTGAAGATTGAATGCAAGGTACCACATTCAGATTGGGGTACCTTGCATTCCTATTGGCTGAAATTTTGAAATCAGCCAATAGGATTAGAGCTACTGAAATCCTATTGGGTGTTTAAGAAGATTTCAGTAGCTCTCATCCTATTGGCTGATTTCAAAATTTCAGCCAATAGGAATGCAAGGTACCCCAATAAATATGGGGTACCTTTCATTTAATCTTCAGTGTGCAGAGGAGCTCCATGCCGCTTTGGACCGTCGCTGATGGTCCGTGCATCAGGGTAGCAGGATTATTTTTAATTTAATTTTTTTTATTTTTAAGATTAGGGATTTAATGGGCTTGAATGCCCTTTTAAGGGCAGTAAAAGAGCTGAATACCCTTTTAAGGACAATGCCCATACAAATGCCCCTTTATGGGCAATGGGTAGTTTAGGTTTATTTAGTGTTAGGTTTTTTATTTGCGAGGTTTGGTGGGGTGGTCTTAGTATTTTTTAAACGTAAAAGAGCTGTTTAACTTAGGGCAATGCACTACAAAAGGCCCTAGTAGTTTAGATTAGGTTTAATTCGAGATTAGGTTTAATTTTTTTTATTTTTGATAATTTTGTTTATTTTTTTCTGTAATGCTACTTATTTTTTGTAATGTTAGATTAATTTTTTGTAATTTAATGTTAGGATTTTGTATTTTAATTGTAATTTAGTAGTTTAATAACTAATTAGTTGGCATTGTAGGGTTTTGCGGTTTGGGGTTAATAATGTAATTTATTTTGTTGGTGTTGTGGGGGTTTGGCGGTGTAAGGGTTAGTTAGTTTCTCTTGTGGGAGTTTCGCGATTTAAGGGTTAGGTTTTTTTCGTTAATACTTAGTACGGGTGATTATGTTTATTTTTTTTTCTTAATACTTCTTGCGGGCGGTTACTTTTTTTTTTTAAATACTTTTTTTTTATACTTCGAGCGGGCGGTTAGTTTTTTTTTTTCTTAATACTTCATGTGGGTGGTTCATTTTTTTATTATTTCTTGCGGGTGGTTACATGTTTTTTTTTAGTTATTTCATGCGGGCGGTTGATTCTTTCACCACCCTGCCATTTTCGGAATCCACCTGGATGCAGCTTCGCTGCATCAGGTGGATTCTTTTGGCTGCCTCGCGCAGCCAACATTCCTTTGAGGATGCGTGCAAAACTAGTGACGGATGAGTTACAAACGCGATTATAGTATAGATTTGTTGATTATGCAATTCAACTGTATTTATGACAACATGTATCATTTAAATACTCTCAAAATTACGCCCATTAATCTGCCGGCAAAGAGCTCCCCTTATTTAACATTATAAATTGTGTCAATGAAATAAACCAATCTGACATGTAAGTTCTATTTTTCGTTCTCGCTGAGGCGCCAAAAAAGGGGATAAATAAGAGACTCAAGCGTAAATTATACAGTTCGACCTATCAATGCGCCCAGTTACTTAATTATCTTTATTTTGTGCCTTTGGTGAATGCTACATTATTTTATAAATCCATTCAATAAGGTTCTCCATAGTTACTGTGGAGAACAGCATTGCTCATCACTTCTTTCTCAACTCATTTTGGGTGAAGATGGACTTTTTCTTTTTTTTTTTTTAATAGTGACCGGCATTTCCTTTGGGAGGTGCAATAAAATGCAGGAAAATTACTCAGATTTGCCCAATGTCTCGCCATTTTTACAATTATTTTACTTTGATTATCCATTTTGTTTAGTTTTCTTTGAAGTTCATAATAATAAACAAAACATTGCAAATTAAATAATAGAAGTAGAAATTAATAATTCCTCATTAAACTAAAGAGAGCAGTTAATGAAATACAAATTATAAGAACAGAATGTTTGACATTCTTCAAATGTGACCATAAAAAGGACAAGAACATAGTACAAATATATATATATATATATATATATATATATATATATATAAATATATTTATATTTTAGAATTGGAGTATGATAAAAAAAATTCCCTTATCATATATATGGCACAGTTAAGATTTCGCTTTAATAGATTTATCAATATTACGCTGTTTCTTGCCTTGGTAGTAGCGCAAGTACAAATTGTTAAAAAAAAAAATAGTGCGACCGGCGCGCCTCTGATGGCGTGTTGCGACTGATTTTTAAGAGAGTTTGTGCGAGAGTTTGAAATAAGATTGATAAATCTTGCCCTTAATGGTCCTTTTACAGTGGCAAGTTCTTTTGGAAGGAGCAAATTTGTTTGTTGGCACCAAGATTGTAGCCTAAGAGGGGGAGGTGGAGTAAAAGTAGTATAACTGGGGTTGCAGCTGGTCCAGTGATCAAGTGTAAGATGCAAAACTGATGTGTGAATGTTGTCAGTAGATATGAGCTTGTCTTGGGTCTAATAACATTGACTAATATTTAGATAATATAATTTGCAATTTAAGAAATAATTACTAAAAAAAAATGAAAAAAAATCATTCAGAAACAGCTACAAGCAGGAAAAGCAATAATGATATTACTAGTAGCATGGGCAGAGGGTATATCTACAGTTCTCATAATGAAGATGAGAATATTAGATGGAAAATGAGGGTATACTTTGGGCAAAATAAATAAGAATATGGATGGATGGTGTTGGAAACAGCAGAGGAATCCACCCTTCTATATACATATTCCCCCTTTACTGTATGTCTTTGTTCCCAACTAGATGGCGCTATGCAGCACATTACTGACCAGAGGACAAAAGTATTGCTGGAAGGAGTGTACGGCTTAGCAGCAAGAGGTTATTTACATCTAGGCTGTCAGCGCAGTTTCACAAATGCCTGTTCTGCAATGTATCATATTACTAGACATTATAGCTGTTCAATAATAACAGAAAAGCAACATAATACCAGTGAAATTAACCTTACACATATTAGAAATGTACTGTGTATGCTATAAAATGTTATTTCATCTCTCAGTATCTCCTAGTTTTACTTTCAGAAACCCCTGACTTGGCTATTGCATATTATGAAGGATAAAATACCAAAGTACTCAATTTTACATAAAAACTGATGGGTTCTTACATAAAAAGTCAACCTGTCTATGGACCTTTGTTTCTATGGTAATATATTAACCAGATAATTGTCATAACCTTATATATATATATATATTTTTATTTATTTTTTATTTTTTTTTACACATCTAAAATTAATGGATGGACAACATGACAATATAAAACCAAAAAGGGACAAAATCATTGGCAAACTTCAATACCATTTAACTGTTTCCCAACAGCAACGTTCAATGTTTCCGATTATTTAAATAGACAAAGATTAAGTATATGAAAAAATGCCAATAACAACAGCCAAAAACATATTATATAAAAGTGTTTTTACCTAAAATAGAACCATACTTTAAAGAACAATGCATTAAAGCTCTGAAAACCTGAAAAGATAAAATAAACGTATTCAGCTTTGGGACATCTGTAAAAGGAGGGGAAAAAAAAAAAAAAACTTCAAATAAGCTCTTTACAATGTAAAAAAGAAAAAAAGACTTTCCAGGGGGTCTTTAATCACAATTATATCTCATCCAATACTGCCCTCAAGTTGTACTTGTTAAACACGACCAAGGATTAGAAGTGCCCTCTGGTGGTCACAAAGACAAGTGATCAACTTGCTTAAAGGGCACATATCTCTTGCAATGTCTGGTTAGTAACGTTGTGGTAGAATGAGTTATCTGTGCTATTTGTGAATATATAGCTCTGCTAAACAAAAGTGATTGATGAAAATCTTCAAACATATAGCACAACACTGAAACAATATAGCTATCACCATTGGAATTAATGGCAGTCTTTCGCTATTTTCTATTAACAAATGTTTTCATCATTGATTTTCTCAGTATTATGGTTTCTGTGATTATTTATGATACATTTCCCATCTGAAACATCACATGCATGTTTTGGTGCATTTTTATAGAAATAGGGTATCTCAATATGACTAAAAAAAAAAACTAAAACAATGAATATCTCATTTTCTACTAACAATATCACCATGACACAAAACTCAATGCTGTTCAGCTTTTTTAAAGTTTGCAAAACAATGTTAATGTATTATTGCACAAAAGTAAAATAAATAAATATTAAAGGCACATTTTAGACAAAATTAAACGTTCATGATTCAGATAGGGCATGCAGTTTAAAACAACTTTCCAATTTACTTTTATCAGCTTTGTTCTCTTCGCATTCTTTGCTGAAAGCTAAACATAGGTAGGCTTAAACTGATTTCTAAACTGTTAAAAACCATCTCTTATCTCAGTGCATTTTGACAGTTTTCAGTTAAACAGTGCTAGTTCATGTGTGCCATATAGATAAAATAACTCCACAGGAGTGAGCACAATGTTAAGAGCCAGCACTGCGGTATCCATTTACACAAAAAAAAAACAAATAAGCTATATGAATTAAACATAGCAAGTCAATATACCTCACTTCATACGCTACTATACAACTGGAAAAAATCTCCACCTAAGCCTCACAGGCCGTATGAATTTAGTTAAAATGTCTCTACCCCCAAAACTTCTGTACCCACTGCTTTAAACACATACGGTTATTTCCAGTTTAAATCCAGAACATTCCTTATTTGTTGACTAAAAGAGATATCAAGGGCTTAGTCAGTTCTTATGGAGAGGGGGAAAAACTAAAATAGCTGCATGTAAATTACACCTCTTTGACTTAAATGGAGGTCTGGGATTACCAAATATCAAATATTACAATTGGGCAACTTTGCTGAGACTGGCAACTCAACACAGCTCACTTTTACGATCCGACCTTGGAAAAGACGGTAACAGCACCCTATGCTCTGTCTTATCTCCCATACTGCACAGTGGGTACTCTACCAAAACAAGTAAAAAAATGTTTTGTACAGGGATCCCCTCAGGGTCTGGTCCCTAGCCCATAAGATGTTAAAATATCCACAACCCCCCCCACCCCAAATAAATACCCCTAATTGGAAACAGAGATTTTCCCGCAGAAGATAGACATGCTCCCTTTGTCAACTTGTGGGAGAGAGGATTCAGAAAGGTGGGAGACGCTCTGGATCCTTAGTTGCACACTGTCAGATCCTTTCAAGACTTAAAGAATATGTTTGATCTTCCAAATAACCACTTTTATGCATACCTACAACTCCAACATTAAAGAGTTGGAAAAAATAACCCAAACTTCTGGAACGCTGCAGCATTCATAACTTCCCGAATGGCATTTGCAGACTTTTATCAAGAAATCCTTAGACAACATACACAAGATTCGGAGTGAAATACTGGAGAGGCTGCAGCCAGATACAAATAACGAGATTACCGTGCAAGATGTTAAAAATAGCCTCGAGCGAGCTAAGAAAACTACTTTATCTCTTACATTACAGGAGGTTCAAATTTGGCTAATCAACAGAGATTACATCACACCTCGTAGATGTGTGAAGTGGCACCCCACACACCCGCTGTGTTTAATGCCATTACTCCAATCCCTCCCTAATGCACTACTTTTACAAATGCCCAAAGGTCAAACGCTTTTGGAGCTGCCTACAATACTGGCTCAAAATAACATTAGCTATAGACCTTACATTCACTACTACCAACATCTATTTTTTCAACTGGATTAATATTCACAGTAGACTACATCCCCTACTAACCTTATTCACCTTAATTGCCAGACAATGTATCCTAACTTTATGGTGCTCAAGAACACCATCTTTGACACAATTTAAACACCTCCTATACAAACACTTATTTATTGAACAACATGATATCCTTTTGCAGATTATCTCCTTTCTTAAAAAAGTAGAAAGCCTTTATAGATACTTTACCACCTGGAACACAACGACAAATCCTCAAGCCCTTCCTACACCATGAACTTATAATGTCAACAGTTCTGCGGGGAGAATGGGCTGTGCTATACGAGGCTCCACCCTCCTCTATCTCAAATTATGACTCAGGGGAGCTACTCATTGAAACTCTTTTCTAATCTTCTACCCCCCCCCCCCCTTCCTTTTTTTTTTTATTCCCTCTTCCTCTCCCTCCCACCCCCAAATGCCAAGGTGCAATGCTAATAATAAAGACCATTTTTATAATGAGATCACAATTAAGGTTCAAATTGATCTGTATAGTTAGGTTTGTTAGTTCATAAGTTTGTTGTTATATGTTTTATATTGTTAAAATAACGAGGGACTCTTACATGTATATACTATTTCTACCTTTACATATGGCTCTCCCATCTGACATACCTAAAGATGTAAATATCAGTGATGTAATAACCTAAGAGATGTGATATTTGGAATAAGTGTTAAGAAACCCGGAATGGAATTGAAAATTATCTATGCAACTAATTAATTATTGATTATGTACCTGTAATGATTTGTGACCTCAATAAAAAAAAAAGTTTTTTTGTTTTGTTTTTTCCATTAAAGAGTCAGCACTGATTGGCTAAAATGCAAGTCTGTCAAAAGAACTGAAATAAGGTGGCAGTCCACAGAGGCTTAGATACAAGGTAATTACAGAGGTAAAAAGTATATTAATATAACGTGTTGGTTATGCAAAAACTGGGGAGGGGGTAATAAAAGGTATTATCTATCTTTTTAAACAATACAAAATTCTGGAGTAGACTGTCCCTTTAAATATTAAATCTGCGATTTTTACTTTTTAGAATCTAAAATGGGGAGTCAGCGAAGTAATTTGAAAAATAAAAAATGAAGTTGTGGTGACCTAGAAAATACTCCAATCCATCTTTTATTTGCAGCAGAAGAAAAATTATTTATAGCAATGGTTATATTGCTCCCCTGGATAAAAGTAGTACATGAAAATAAAACTTCCATTTATAAAAGACCAAACAACATAAACTGTAACTTAGTTATTTACTAATATACTGTATGTGTCAACCAGCACCAAAAACATGGGGAAAAAATACATAAGTAATAAACCACTACATGAGAACTGTTATATGAGTCATGTGAATGTGTACAAGGTGAGGACACTGGCAAATTAGCTATTAAAAGATAAAACAAACAATGTCATATAGCAATTCTGTACTGCAATGCTAGAAAATGGCATGACGTGAAAAATGATATTAATCAGTTCCAAAACATTCCATAAGTCTAATATAGCACTATATGAGATAGATGTGAGATCATTAAAACCCTGTTTACAGCAACATTCTACAGAAGCTGCATCACCTACTCTCTATATTGTGCAATTTACAGGATAGGTGTAAAGGGTTTGGCAATTCTACTCCTCTTTGTAAGCTGCACCACCATGGTAGGAAACAATTCATTCTTTCCCTCTGCAGTAAACTTGCCTAAGATTGGGAAGGAGGGTTTATTTTTAACCTCCTGACATACAGGGAGAGTCAGTCTCAAGACTTTGTCCATAGCGGTTGTGTTTAAGGTAATGATGACTTGGTTCTCCCAAAAGTAATGGGGACTGATTATCTTCCTTAGGAAGAAGCACAGCAAGCAGAGCATAGACTTTGAAATCTCCAATCCTTTGGACAATAGCTTAATGTGAGACGGATGTATCCTGGTGCTCCCATCCCTCTGGCAGATCAACAATAAGTGGCTCACAGTCTGGTGGCTCCTCTTCAAAATCCCACTGGAATCTCTTGGTAATATGAGCTTTGAATCTAATTGCTTTTTTCCTAAGAGCTGGATCCGCTTGAGGTGAACACAAGAAAGAGAAGAGTTGCTGTGAAGAGAACAAGATGATCAGTTTATTGCTATAGAAATAAAGTATTTTCTTGAAAGTTATTATTGAAAACAAGTGAATCTAAACATGAGAGAGAGGGACAGAGCAAGGTAGTAGTTACATTAAGTAAATAATTGTATAATAGTTACAAACAGTGGTTTATAAAAGTAGAAAATGACTTATAGAAGTGATAAGGATTGCAGCAGTAAGAGTAGGAGATTGATACTGTATGGGCCACATAGTACAAGGCTGAGGCAATTTGAGATTAGGCATATGGATAGTGAATACAATTGTTGTAGTACCTGTAAAGTGTTGGTCAAGAAGTTATTTTGAGATACAATGTCTATGAAGAAGTCTTTGGGCACTTGTGACAGTTGGTGATATAGTACAGAGATAACGTTGATGTACAGTTCAGGATGCTGCTGAGAGAAGGTCTCTGCTCGGCACAACAGGTTCAGTAGACTCTTCCACTGTTCAAACCCTTCATACACATTTCCAAGCAAAAAGCACACAAAGGAGAACTGCAGCTCAGCTGGAGAGAATGGACACAAACAGGTGTAATGGTTCATTTCAGTAACAGCAAACAGTTCTCTTTGGTATCATTTAGCAATGTCACTGTATAAGCACACACTTCAGAGACACTGGTGAGAAAAACACTCATTAGTATAAAGACGTACAACCTCATTATATACAGCAGCACAATATAAATTAGTGTACAGTTACAATATCATTTAACAAACCTGCATGATTGCTATACATACATGGCTAATCAGCATTGTTATACACACACTATTAGTTTATATTTTTTATAACATCAGCAGCAGTGAACAATGCACTCAAATAACCAGGGGAAGGGAGCAAGCAAAAGGGTAATAATCAGCTAATTAATATAATAAACATTAAGGACCTTACTTAAACAAAACTAACAACAGTAAAATGTGTGTGATATATATTTAAAGTATTAAGGTTGATTACTTACCAAGCAGCTCGTGGTGTTTTCCAGGGTAGTTGGTATCCATCAGTTGTCCCAATGCATAAGACAGGTCCATACTGTGTTGCGTGATCTGAGCAGGACTGGCATTCTCAGGGTACATTTTACTGGGTATCTGGCTGAATCGTATCTCTGTGCCATCTCTCTGCTTCATTTGGGGTAACCTTGCCATGCCCTCCTTGTAGCTCTGACACTCTGTGTCATACCTGAGTTTGGAACAAATGCTTACATATATGAAATATAGATAATAAATACAGGCACACATGGCCGCTCATATACAGAATGCAATGCATATGCTTACAAATAATCACAAAACACAAGCAATCATACACAGAGACTTAAAAGGAAAGTAAAGTCCAAATTAAACTTGCATGATTCAGATAGGGCATGTCATTTTAAACAACTTCATAATTTACTTTTATCATCAAATTTACTTTGTTCTATTTGGTATTCTTATTTGAAAGTTAAACCTAGGTAGGGTTATATGCTAATTTCTAAGCCCTTGAAGGCCGCCTCTTATCTGAATGCAGTTGACAGTTTTTCACATCTAGAGAGTGTTAGTTCATGTGTTTCATATAAATAACATTGTGCTCATGCATGTAGTGTTATTTAAGAGTCAGCACTAAGTCTGTGATAAGGAGGCAGTGTGCAGAAGCTTAGATACAAGGTAAACACAGAGGTAAAAAGTATATTTCTATAAGTGTTGGTTATGCAAAACTGGGGAATGGTAAATAAAGATATTATCTATCTGTTTAAACAATAACATTATTGGTGTTTACTATCCATTTCACTGTAGACTGACTGAGAAATCCATATGTAATCTATTGCTTTAAATCTAATAAGCAAATATATCAAAATAAAGTATTAGATCTCAGGAGATCTAAGAAGACGACTTTTGTGGGGGGGTTTCAACGTCATCTAATATGTTACTCATATCCTTATAAATACCCCATTCACTGCCTCCTCAAAATTGTACCACCCTTCATTTTACTATAGATGATATACCTGGGCAGGTTATGCTTTGCACGGTCTTCTGTGTGAGTCATCTCCTCCACCGGAAGTACCTCTGGGAATGAAAAGATTGTCCCACAGACTGGCTGCAGCCTCTCTATAGTCTCCTTCTTTATATGGCTGCTTAGCGATACCCACCGGCGGAGGCTTTCATATGGGTATGGACCTAGGAAGGGATCTAGATCCTGAAGTTTTTCCCTCAATCTCTCTGCTTCATCTGTAGATGCTGGGATAATCTCTTCTGCTTGAGGGTCCCAGTGCATGAGGCGGAGATCACTCTGCTCTAGATGAAGAAAAATGCCAGAGCGAGGTCCAGTTTCTCCTTGGCTTCCCCCTTTTCCCGTACTACTGTAATGCATAAAATGTACACCAGGAGGCACCATTTTCACCCCCCTGAAGCGAGGGCCCACCTGCCAGCTGTTGGAATCAATTCCAAATTCAGTGCCTTCTGGAACTCCCAAGATCACCAAAGTTGCACCCTTGAAGAACAGCTCCTTGGCAAGCTCAGGATCCATCTCTGTTGAAGAGCTTTCCATCCCTGGACATAGGAATAAGATTTGAATGTCATAAGTATGTCTTGCCCATGGTTTTTATTTGCAAACCCCTTTTTAATACACCATCTTCTTGGACACTCTACAATTATAGGTTGCTTTAAGGGAAATGTTTTGTTTAGCTATGACATTATGTATTAAAATAATGAGAAATGATATGGGCCAGATTACAAGTGGCGTGCTAACGGCACTCAAAGTAAAAAAATGATTGCGGCCACATTACCATGCATATTACAAGTTGAAAGTAAAAAGTTAGCATGCAAGCGAAAGACCAAGGTACCCTAACTTCAGGACTTTGGATACCGCGACTGCGCGGTTTCCCACATTAACTACCATGGGGAGCCCAAAAAAACCCCAACAACATTAGTTAATGCTTGTATGCTAACCGGACACTGTGCTAGACCCAAAGGTGTTACTTTACATTCCTATGTAACTCCACAAATCAAAAATTCTAAAATTCAAACTTACTCTGAAATCCAAACTTACTAATAATTAATTTTATTTTTTTAAATATAGTCTTTAATTATTTCTGAATATACTCTGTGTAATCAAAAGTATTAAAAATTATATAAAACTACCTTTAGGTTGCATATAGAAGCTATATTATGACATGTAAGTACTGCCTAAATGACATAAGATGTTGTTTACACTTGGTCCTATCCCCTCTCAAAACTGTGACATTTTACGAATGCAAATATTCCAAAATCCAAACATTTCCAGTCTCAAGCAGTTTGGATAAAGTGTTTTCTGCCTGTAAAAAAAAAAACTACCTTAGGTTACATGTATAGGCTGTATTATGACATTGTATAAATGACATAAGATATTGTTGTTTACACTTGTTTTCATCCCCTCTCCAAACTGTCCCATTTTACATATGTATATTTTCCAAAATCCATACTTTTCCGAAATCCAAACCTTTTTTAATCCCAAGCAGCTTGGATAAAGGATTTAAGCTAAAATTAGCTGATATTAAACATTTTCCATTTTAATTTTACAAATTACATTTATGTTAAATTATGCAATTAATTTGAGCTTTGGATAGCAAAAAATTATATAATATTAGAAAATATCACACTTCCCCTACCCAGCTACTTCATGATGCCACCTGGCTGGGAAAATATTCTGTGGAGAACACGGAATATATATATATATATATATATATATATAAATAAATAAATAAAGTGAGCACACCCCTCACATTTTGTAAATATTTTATTATATCTTTTCATGTGACAACACTGAAGAAATGACACTTTGCTACAATGTAAAGTAGTGAGTGTACAGCCCGTATAACAGTATAAACTTGCTGTCCCCTCAAAATAACTCAACACACAGCCATTAATGTCTAAACCGTTGGCAGCAAAAGTGAGTACACCTCTAAGTGGAAATGTCCAAATTGGGCCCAAAGTGTCAATATTTTGTGTGGCCACCATTATTTTCCAGCATTGCCTTAACCCTCTTGGGCATGGAGTCCACCAGAGCTTCACAGGTTGCCACCGTAGTCCTCTTCCACTCCTCCATGACGACATAATGGAGCTGATGGATGTTAGTCCCCCACCTTTTGTTTGCGAATGCCCCACAGATGCTCAATAGGGTTTACGTCTGGCGACAAGCTTGGCCAGTCCATCACCTTTACCCTCAGCTTCTTTAGCAAGACAGTTGTCGTCTTGGAGGTGTGTTTTGGGATCATTATCATGTTAGAATACTGCCCTGTGGCCCAGTCTCTGAAGCTCTGCTTCAGTATGTCACAGTACATGTTGGCATTTATGGTTCCCTCAATGAACTATAGCTCCCCAGTGCCAGCAGCACTCATGCAGGCCCAGACCATGGCACTCCCACCACCATGCTTGACTGTAGGCAAGACACACTTGTCTTTGTACTCCTCACATGGTTGCCACCACACACGTTTGACACCACCTGAACAAGTTTATCTTGGTCTCATCGGACCACAGGACATAGTTCCAGTAATCCATGCCCTTAGTCTGCTTGTCTTCAGCAAACTGTTTGCAGGCTTTCTTGTGCATTATCTTTAGAAGAGGCTTCCTTCTGGGACAACAGCCATGCAGACCAATTTGATGCAGTGTGCGGCGTATGTTTTCTGAGCAATGACAGGCTGACCCCCCACCCCTTCAACCTCTGCAGCAATGCTGGCAGCACTCATACGTCTATTTCCCAAAGACAACCTCTGGATATGACGCTGAGCATGTGCACTCAACTTCTTTGGTCGACCATGGCAAGGCCTATTCTGAGTGGAACCTGTCCGGTGAAACCGCTGTATGGTCTTGCCCACCGTGCTGCAGCTCAGTTTCAGGGTCTTCGCAATCTTCTTACAGCCTAGGCCATCTTTATGTAGAGCAACAATTCTTTTTTTCAGATCCTCAGAGAGTTTTTTGCCATGAGGTGCCATGTTGAACTTCCAGTGACCAGTATGAGAGTGATAACACAAAATTTAACACACCTGCTCCCCATTCACACCTAAAACCTTGTAAAACTAACAAGTCACATGACACCGGGGAGGGTAAATGGCTAATTGAGCCCAATTTGGACATGTCCACGTAGGGATGTACTCACTTTTGTTGCCAAAGGTTTAGACATTAATGGCTGTGTGTTGAGTTATTTTGAAGGGACAGCAAATGTACACTGTTATACAGGCTGTGCACTCACTACATTGTAGCAAAGTGTCATTTCTTTAGTGTTGTTACATGAAAAGATATAATAAAATATTTACAAAAATGTGAGGGGTGTACTCACTTTTGTGAGATACTATATATATATATATATATATATATGCAAAATAGAAATGGCTGCAGCACTCCAAGTTGTTTTTTTATAACATTTTTATTACAAGCACATGGACTGCCTATAAAAGGTGGAGTTGGATTATGTACTAATCACTTGGCTTGAGAAAGGGCAGAAGCCCGAAACGTCGCCTGTATTTCACTGCTTGTAATAAAAATGTTATAAAAAAAACAACTTGGAGTGCTGCAGCCATTTCTATTTTGCATATTAATACCTGTCAAGGTGAGACAGCGGCTGCTTGCACCCTTACCAAGGACAGAATTGGTGCTGGACGTTAACTTGTATATATATATATATATATATATATATATATATATATATATATATATATATATATTTTCTCCAGTCAAACGCCTTGCCATATAGCATATCCCTTTTAAAACATTTTTAATAATATTAAAATGAGATATTTTTATTAAAAAATGTATATGAGCATAGTAGTTTATTTACTTACTTCAGGTCTAAGGTCAAGCTAAATATTCTAATGCAGTTTTGGCTTCTGCTTTAGCGCAAACTATAACATTCAATTTGAAATATGAGCACGTTATTGCGTTCGTATTTTACATTGAAATTATAGGTTGTGCTAGAGCGATGTGGGCCATGCTAACCCTTCTCTGGTAAACGTGCTTTCCCATAGACTTGTAATATCAAGTGCTGCGCTAACATTAGCACGGTCCAGCAAGCCACTTGTAATTTGGCCCTATATGTTTGTTAGATTTAAGGATGGCTATTTAATATTTCTTTCATTGTCATGCAGACATAAGCATGCACCTAGAAACTGCAGCTGATTAGTTGGATAAATTAGTAAACTTTTTTTTTTTTTTTTTTTTAAAGAGCCAGGCTGCTTTATACCATCAAATACTAATACTCAATTAGCCAGTTCAGCCATATGATATGGGTGCTTTAGAGACCTTGAATAATCATCAATTCATTGGCTGTCTAACTTTAATTTGTGATACATTTAACTATTTTTGTTTATTAATGCAAATTACATTGTAATGTTTCTATTATTGTGATCAGAATTAATTAAACCATGAAAGAAAGCTAAGTTTAGAGGGACATAAAATAGGTGTTTACAAAATGTATGCTATCTGGGAGCCAGACAACATTTTTGAGAAGCAAGGTACAGAACATACATATTAGGAGGAATGGTTCCCTGGCTGCTGGTATTGATCAAAACCTGGCTTAAACATATAGATAGAAATTATAAAATATCCAACTTGTATTAAAGCATAAAATATTAGAAATATCTTACTGCATGAATAAAGTTTGCTACATAATATGCCCATGTAGAATGTCAAATATCTGTATTTCTAACAATTATGATAATTCTCATAGACTCTCTACATTTACATGTTATTCATGGATTTAGACATAGGCGCTGAAAATAAACGTACTAATTTCAAAAGGATTTAATATATCGTGTAAAACAGAGAGCCAAAGGGTTCTACTTCTAGATTGTTTTAGCCAACATGCAACATATTGTGACAGCTACACAATTCCCTTGTAACTTAGTCTGCTTTGCTACTGTTAAAGCTTTATATAAAAATTATTCTAAATGATAAAGTTATGACACTCAATGGAATTTTGCACAATAAGAAACAGTACACAGTAAGAATGCCCATAACCACTACTGCTCACTAACAACTTGTGACATACACAGTCAGATCTGCTACACACGACGATACCTTCAGCCGCGCATCAGGTCCCAATCCTAAAAAACATTAACCCAGTCCCAGAAATCTGCAGCAGGGCTGCAGCTATAGAACACACAAGGGAAGCTCGTAACTACATGCACAGATCCTATATCTCTTCCGGCGCATCACACACATTTCCCCCCAGCAACTATTGCTTTACTCAAAGGTTCCCGCAAAACTATCCCCTCTATAATCAGACAAAAAAAAAAAAAGGATCGGAGTGTGATTTTGTCAAGCAAACGTGAGGACTGAAACCATTTGTTAGGCATAAATCATAAACTCTCCTAATTCTCGCATGTTTTCTTTGTTCATTAGATAAGAGGAGTTTGCTCTGCAATAAGTGTTTATGAAGTCAATTTGTAGATACGATTTATAGGTTGTTTAACCTCTTCAGTTCTACGAATTAGAAACATGTTTTGACCGCCGAAGGCCAGATACATTTTGATATTAATTTGTACTTTATTTCCAAGGGTAGAATTTCATTTACACAGGAAAACTTTATATTTGTTTTTTTCCAGCACCAATTCAGCTTTCACACGGCTAGATTTAGAGTTTGGCGTTAGCCGTCAAAACCAACGTTAAAGGCTCCTAACGCTGATTTTGGGCTACCGCTGGTATTTAGATTCAGTCAGGAAAGGGTCTAACGCTCACTTTCCAGCCGCGACTTTTCCATACCGCAGATCCCCCTACGTCAATTGCGTATCCTATCTTTTCAATGGGATCTTTCTAACGCCGGTATTTAGAGTCGTGGCTGAAGTGAGCGTTAGAAATCTAACGACAAAACTCCAGCCGCAGAAAAAAGTCAGTAGTTAAGAGCTTTCTGGGCTAACGCCGGTTTATAAAGCTCTTAACTACTGTACTCTAAAGTACACTAACACCCATAAACTACCTTGTACCCCTAAACCGAGGTCATCCCACATCACCGCCACTCTATTAAAAATTTTTAACCCCTAATCTGCCGACCGCACACCGCCGCCACCTACGTTATACTTATGTACCCCTAATCTGCTGCCCCTAACACCGCCGACCCCTATATTATATTTATTAACCCCTAATCGGCCGCCCCCAACGTCGCCGCCACCTACCTACAATTATTAATCCATAATCTGCCGACCGGACCTCACCGCTCCTATAATAAAGTTATTAACCCCTAATCCGCCTCACTCCCGCCTCACTAACCCTATAATAAATAGTATTAACCCCTAATCTGCCCTCCCTAACATCGCCGACACCTAACTTCAAGTATTAACCCCTAATCTGCCGACCGGACCTCGCCGCTACTCTGATAAATGTATTAACCCCTAAAGCTAAGTCTAACCTTAACACTAACACCCCCCCTAAGTTAAATATAATTTAAATCTAACGAAATAAATTAACTCTTATTAAATAACTTATTCCTATTTAAAGTTAAACATTTACCTGTAAAATAAACCCTAATATAGCTACAATATAAATTATAATTATATTGTAGCTATTTTAGGATTAATATTTATTTTACAGGCAACTTTGTATTTATTTTAACCAGGTACAATAGCTATTAAATAGTTATTAACTATTTAATAGTTACCTAGTTAAAATAATTACAAAATTACCTGTAAAATAAATCCTAACCTAAGTTACAATTAAACCTAACACT
This sequence comes from Bombina bombina, assembly GCF_027579735.1. Classification (NCBI taxonomy): domain Eukaryota; kingdom Metazoa; phylum Chordata; class Amphibia; order Anura; family Bombinatoridae; genus Bombina; species Bombina bombina. The sequence continues at coordinate 1,020,851,565 of NC_069499.1, read as the reverse complement.
ACACTATCAATAAATTAATTAAATAAAATACCTACAATTAAATCTAACACTACACTATCAATAAATTAATTACATGAAATACCTACAAATAAATACAATTAAATAAACTAACTAAAGTACAAAAAATAAAAAAAGCTAAGTTACAAAAAATAAAAAAATAAATTACAAACATAATAAAAATATTACAACAATTTTAAGCTAATTACACCTACTCTAAGCCCCCTAATAAAATAACAAAGCCCCCCAAAATAAAAAAAATGCCCTACCCTATTCTAAAATTAAAATAGAAAAGCTCTTTTACCTTACCAGCCCTTACAAGGGCCTTTTGCGGGGCATACCCCAAAGAATTCAGCTCTTTTACCTGTAAAAAAAAACATACAATACCCCCCTCAACATTACAACCCACCACCCACATACCCCTAATCTAACCCAAACCCCCCTTAAATAAACCTAACACTAAGCCCCTGAAGATCTTCCTACCTTGTCTTCACCATGCCAGGTATCACCGATCGTTCCAGGCTCCGTAGTCTTCATCCAAGCCCAAGCGGGGGCTGGAGATCCATCATCCAGCTGAAGTCTTCTATCAAGCGGCAAGAAGAAGTCCAGAAGAGTCTCCAAAGTCTTCATCCTATCCGGGCAGAAGAGGAGATCCGGACCGGCAACCATCTTCATCCAAGCGGCATCTTCTATCTTCATCCGATGACGAGCGGCTCCATCTTGAAGACCTCCAGCGCGGATCCATCCTCTTCTTCCGACGTCCTAAGTCCGAATGAAGGTTCCTTTAAATGACGTCATCCAAGATGGCGTCCCTCGAATTCCGATTGGCTGATAGGATTCTATCAGCCAATCGGAATTAAGGTAGGGAAAATCTGATTGGCTGATTGAATCAGCCAATCAGATTGAGCTCGCATTCTATTGGCTGTTCCGATCAGCCAATAGAATGCGAGCTCAATCTGATTGGCTGATTGGATCAGCCAATCGGATTGAACTTGAATCTGATTGGCTGATTCCATCAGCCAATCAGATTTTTCCTACCTTAATTCCGATTGGCTGATAGAATCCTATCAGCCAATCGGAATTCGAGGGACGCCATCTTGGATGACGTCATTTAAAGGAACCTTCATTCGGACTTAGGACGTCGGAAGAAGAGGATGGATCCGCGCTGGAGGTCTTCAAGATGGAGCCGCTCGTCATCGGATGAAGATAGAAGATGCCGCTTGGATCAAGATGGTTGCCGGTCCGGATCTCCTCTTCTGCCCGGATAGGATGAAGACTTTGGAGCCTCTTCTGGACTTCTTCTTGCCGCTTGATAGAAGACTTCAGCCGGATGATGAATCTCCAGCCCCCGCTTGGGCTTGGATGAAGACTTCGGAGCCTGGAACGATCGGTGATACCTGGCATGGTGAAGACAAGGTAGGAAGATCTTCAGGGGCTTAGTGTTAGGTTTATTTAAGGGGGGTTTGGGTTAGATTAGGGGTATGTGGGTGGTGGGTTGTAATGTTGGGGGGGGGTATTGTATGTTTTTTTTTACAGGCAAAAGAGCTGAATTCTTTGGGGTATGCCCCGCAAAAGGCCCTTTTAAGGGCTGGTAAGGTAAAAGAGCTTTTCTATTTTAATTTTAGAATAGGGTAGGGCATTTTTTTATTTTGGGGGGCTTTGTTATTTTATTAGGGGGCTTAGAGTAGGTGTAATTAGCTTAAAATTGTTGTAATATTTTTATTATGTTTGTAATTAATTTTTTTATTTTTTGTAACTTAGCTTTTTTTTATTTTTTGTACTTTAGTTAGTTTATTTAATTGTATTTATTTGTAGGTATTTTATTTAATTAATTAATTTATTGATAGTGTAGTGTTAGATTTAATTGTAGGTATTTTATTTAATTAACTTATTGATAGTGTAGTGTTAGGTTTAATTGTAACTTAGGTTAGGATTTATTTTACAGGTAATTTTGTAATTATTTTATCTAGGTAGCTATTAAATAGTTATTAACTATTTAATAGCTATTGTACCTGGTTAAAATAAATACAAAGTTGCCTGTAAAATAAATATTAATCCTAAAATAGCTGCAATATAATTATAATTTATATTGTAGCTATATTAGGGTTTATTTTACAGGTATGTATTTAGCTTTAAATAGGAATAATTTATTTAATAAGAGTTAATTTATTTAGTTAGATTTAAATTATATTTAACTTAGGGGGGTGTTAGGGTTAGGGTTAGACTTAGCTTTAGGGGTTAATACATTTATTAGAGTAGCGGTGAGGTCCGGTCGGCAGATTAGGGGTTAATACTTGAAGTTAGGTGTCAGCGATGTTAGGGAGGGCAGATTAGGGGTTAATACTATTTATTATAGGGTTAGTGAGGCGGATTAGGGGTTAATAAATTTATTATAGTAGCGGTGAGGTCCGGTCGGCAGATTAGGGGTTAATTATTGTAGGTAGCTGGCGGCAACGTTGTGGGGGGCAGATTAGGGTTTAATAAATATAATATAGGGGTCGGCGGTGTTAGGGGCAGCAGATTAGGAGTACATAGGTATAATGTAGGTTGCAGCGGTGTACGGAGCGGCAGATTAGGGGTTAAAAAAAATATGCAGGGGTCAGCGATAGCGGGGGCGGCAGATTAGGGGTTAATAAGTGTAAGGTTAGGGGTGTTTAGACTCGGGGTACATGTTAGGGTGTTAGGTGTAGACTTAGAAACTGTTTCCCCATAGGAAACAATGGGGCTGCGTTAGGAGCTGAACGCTGCTTTTTTGCAGGTGTTAGGTTTTTTTCCAGCTCAAACTGCCCCATTGTTTTCTATGGGGGAATCGTGCACAAGCACGTTTTTGAAGCTGGCCGCGTCCGTAAGCACCGCTGGTATTGAGAGTTGCAATGGCGGTAAATATGCCATACGCTCCCTTTTTGGAGCCTAACGCAGCCCTTCTGTGAACTCTAAATACCAGCGGTATTTAAAAGGTGCGGGGGGAAAAAAGCCAGCGTTAGCTACGCGGGTCGTTACCGACAAAACTCTAAATCTAGCCGACAGTCTTTTTTTAACAGATTCAATCCACACATTGAAAGTTAAACTTTTTATAAAAAACATGGTCCCCTCTAAATATTCCAAAACCAATAATATATTAAATAATTTTAGGGGCAATATTGACACAAATTTCTAAGAATGAATAATGATTTATTTTTCTACTTGCTAAACGCAAAATCATAATTACTTTTTACAAGACCAAACTACTCCAGAAACATCATTGTCAGGCATACAGATGCCCAACCTGGAATCACTTTTTATTGTTTCACAGAAACATTCTTGCATGTTAATGCAGCAGCGTTTTGCAACATTATTTGTAGCTTTATTATACAATGTTGCAAAACACTGCTGCCATAAACTACTAAAGACACTTGCACACCCCTGAGCTCTTATAAGCCTACCTAGTTTTACTTTTCAATAAAAGATACCAAAGAACAAAGACAATTTTATAACAGAAGCAAACTAGAAAGTTGTTTTAATATTGCATGCTCTATCTGAATCCTGAAAGTTTAATTTTGACTTTACTGTCCCTTTAAATTATAAAGGCCCCCTACGCCTCTATGCAGATATCTGGCCCAGTAAGAAGTGACACTGTGCATGTACTGCTCTTTTTGTTACTGGCAGCCAAGGAGGGGTTAAACACTGCTATGTGTGTTTGTTATGTATATAAACTGGGGTAAAATCTGTGCTTTGTATTTTTTGCTGGTAACCATGAAGACTGCTGGCAATAAAGGGGGTAAAATCACTGCTCTGTGTGTGTTACTAACTGCAGTATTGCAGACATGAATCTCCTAGCATCTTAAAGCATATGGACCTCCTTTTCAAGGAAGGGAAAGAGCATTACCCTTCAGGAGGGATATAACGAAAGTTACTGGAGTAGAAGATGAAGAAAAGGTTCCTCGGTCATTAAGAAAATGTAGCCATCATTGGTTCAAAAATCCTCTGCAATCATTGGAGTTACCATCAAACTTTTCTGGTAATGGAAGCTGAGGAGTACGGGGGAGCTAGTGATGTGCAGTCACTAGAGGCAGGTGAGGCAGGGCTTCACCTCTCATATGGGCAAAAATATATTTTTTATTGGCTTTAAAAAAAAAAAAAATATTGCAATTTTTTTTCACAGCTACATGTTGTGCAATGGAGAGGCACAAGCAGGTCTGCCCTCCATTACACAACATGCTGCGCCACCTACTGGATGAAAGTGGTTAAGATCATTCCATGGCCCATAAGTGCTTATTTGAGACAGGCCTCTTTGGGCTGACCCAATCCAGTGAGAGGTATCAGTCAGGGGAACTTAGGGTTGGGGCTGGATGTTAAATCATATAAAACAAAACAAAAACGGAAAAAAATACTTTCATTTATTTTGTTGCTGCCCTGTGCAACTGCCAGCTTTGATTTAATAAAAAAGAGAGTTCTGTACTCCCCTCCAAGTGCAGTGGAATGTTCCACTGTCACTTCCTTATAGAGCAGGAAGAGATGCAGACTTGCAGAGAGCAGTGTTTAAGCCACATTTTATTGAAGTAAGTTCTGCAACCTTAGATTTTGCTGATAGGGATTCTGTTAGTGAAAATGATAATTTAATGAATGTGGTTTAGTGTTTTTTTGTTTTTTACTCTTTTACAGCAGTTTAAGGATCATTTTTGTATTTTGTTTACTCAAACTTTACACCCACTACCTTAGCAGCTTGCCTCTGTACTCTACACTAGTTTATAGTCTCACTCTTACTGACTTATGAACTCTCTGTAGCTCTGCAACTGTGTTTTCTCACAACATTATTATATAAAGCATGGTAATGTAAAATGAAACCAAGCAGTTTAGAATGAGTTATAGCAAATATTCTCCATGGCCATGGCTCCTGTAGCTATAGTATTTAATTTAAACCAGGGATTCCTTAGGTGTATGTTGGACAACCCTGTTGTAGACAACAAATAATAATTTATTAATGCTCCCATTCATATGTGCTGTTCTTTTTCAGATATTTAAAATAGATTGTAGACTATTAGCATTTGGTAGTCACTTAAAATATTACTTAAACATTCAGTGGTGCCTCCCCCATTTCAGTGTTCCCTCTCTCCCCACTTATGTGTCTCTCTCCTCCCTCTGTCTCACTCTCTCGCCCTTCTGTCTCTCTCCCCCCTGTCTGTCTCTCTCTCCCCTCTGTCTCTCTCTTTCTCTCTCTCTCCCCTCTGTCTCTCTCTCCCCTCTGTCTCTCTATCTCCCCTCTGTCTCTCTCTCTTCCCTCTGTCTCTCTCTCCCCTCTGTGTGTCTCTCTCTCCCCTCTCTCTCTCTCTCTCTCTCTCTCTCTCATCTGTCTCTCTCTCCCCTCTGTCTCTCTCTCCCCTCTGTCTCTCTCTCTCTCCCCTCTGTCTCTCTCTCTCTCCCCTCTGTCTCTCTCTCCCCTCTGTCTCTCTCTCTCTCCCCTCTGTGCCTCTCTCTCTCCCCCCCTCTGTGTCTCTCTCTCCCCTCTGTCTCTCTCTCCCCTTTGTCTCTCTCTCTCCCCTCTGTCTCTCTCTCTCTTTCTCTCTCTCTCCCTTCTGTCTCTCTCCCCTCTGTCTCTCTCTCTCTCCCCTCTGTCTCTCTCTCTCTCCCCTCTGTCTCTCTCTCCCCTCTGTCTCTCTCTCTCCCCTCTGTCTCTCTCTCCCCTCTGTCTCTCTCCCCTGTCTCTCTCTCTCCCCCTATGTCTCTCTCTCTCTCCCCTCTGTCTCTCTCCCCTCTGTCTCTCTCTCTCCCCTCTGAGTGTCTCTGTCTCTTCCCTCTGTCTCTCTCTCTCCCCTCTGTCTCTCTCTCCCCTCTGTCTCTCTCTCTCTCCCCTCTGTCTCTCTCTCTCTCCCCTCTGTCTCTCTCTCCCCTCTGTCTCTCTCTCTCTCCCCTCTGTGCCTCTCTCTCTCCCCCCCTCTGTGTCTCTCTCTCCCCTCTGTCTCTCTCTCCCCTTTGTCTCTCTCTCTCCCCTCTGTCTCTCTCTCTCTTTCTCTCTCTCTCCCTTCTGTCTCTCTCCCCTCTGTCTCTCTCTCTCTCCCCTCTGTCTCTCTCTCTCTCCCCTCTGTCTCTCTCTCCCCTCTGTCTCTCTCTCTCCCCTCTGTCTCTCTCTCCCCTCTGTCTCTCTCCCCTGTCTCTCTCTCTCCCCCTATGTCTCTCTCTCTCTCCCCTCTGTCTCTCTCCCCTCTGTCTCTCTCTCTCCCCTCTGAGTGTCTCTGTCTCTTCCCTCTGTCTCTCTCTCTCCCCTCTGTCTCTCTCTCTCCTCTGTGTCTCTCTTCCTCCCCCTCTGACTCTTTCATCCCTTATGTGTCTCTCTAACCCTCTGTGTGATTGTATGTCTCTCTCTAACCCTCTGTGTCTCTCTCTCCCTCTCCCCCCGAGTGCTTTTCTGTGTTTCGGTCTACCTTTTATTTATTTAATTAATGAATTAGTGGTGCCATCTGAGGATGTGGCTTTATTTAAAGGGACACTAAACCCAAAATTTTATTTTATGATTCAGGTAGAGAATACAGTTTTAAACAACTTTCCAATTTACTTCTATTATCTATTTTGCTTCATTTTTTAGATATCCTCATTGATGAAATAGCAATGAACATGGGTGAGCCAATCACACAAGGCATCTGTGTGTAGCCACCAATCAGCAGCTACTGAGCCTATCTAGATATGCTTTTCAGCAAAGGATATAAAGAGAATGAAGCAAATTAGATAATAGAAGTAAATTAGAAAGTTATTTAAAAGTGCATGTTCTTTCTAAATCATGAAAGAAAAAAATTGGGTTTAGTGTCTCTTTAAAGGGGTGGGGTCAAGCACCCCACCATCTTTAAATTTCACCAGCCGCCACTAGATCCAGAGACATTTTTATATTTACTGAAAAATTAAGGAATCTATAAGCATAATTTGCAGCATTAAAGTAAAAAGTATGTTTTAAACATATTTTAATGAGCCTGGATTTCTAGGGGGCCTATCTATCAAGCTCCGAAAGGAGCTTGACGGACCGCTGCTCCATAACCTGTCCGCCTGCTCTGAGCAGGCGGACAGACATCGCCGGAAATCAACCCGATCAAGTTGATTGACACCCCCTGCTGGTGGCTGATTGGCCGCGAGTCTGCAAGGGGCGGAGTTGCACCAGCAGCTTTTGTGAGCTGCTGGTGCAATGCTGAATACGGAGAGCGTATTGCTCTCCGTATTCAGAGAGGTCTGGCGGACCTGATCCGCACTGTCGGATCAGGTCCGCCAGACCTTGTTAAATAGAGGCCTAGATCTCATAATCAGAGCAAGCATTTTGATATCTGGCAAGAGTTTCTGTTACAATCCTTTAAACTAAAATCAGATGTTTACTAAGTTGACCAGTTTTCCAAGACGCCATTTAAAGGGACATGAAACCCTTATGTTTTCTTTCATGATTTAGAAAGAGCATGCAATTTTAAATAACTTTCCAATTTACATCTAATATCTAATTTTTTTCATTCTTTTGATATCCTTTGTTGACAATCATATCTAAATATGCTCAGTAGCTTCTGATTGGTGGCTGCATATAGATACCTCATGCGATTGGCTCACCCATGTGCATTGCTATTTCTTCAACAAATGATATCTAAAGAATGAAAGCATATCCTAGCCACTGCCTCACCAGCCTCTGACGTCACCACACGTCACTGGGAGCTACAGTAGTAGAAGTAGTGGGTGAGGACATAACAGTTGGTGAATGAGGAGCAGGAACTTGCAGGTAATACTTAAAGAATTCTGTAAGCTGATCCAACTTGGAGTCAAAACTCTGCAGATAAGCTACATGAGCTCCCAGAAGTTGTCCCTGGTGAGTGACAGTTTTAGCCATCTCTGCTGGGTCCATTTTATTGTATGACCTGTATATACTAGAAGAGTAATATATTGACACTGTCTCCACACACTGGGTGACGTGACGTCATAGGAGTCAAATGAAAGGAAAAAAGTTTAATAATTTACAAAAAAAAATACATCTCATATTTTCGGATGCATACTTGCATAAATCTACACACATCATCTTGCATAATAAAGGAGAGGCAGTGAGCCGTTCAGCTGCCCTCCATTGCGCAACATGCATTTGTGTATGAGCGAGCTGCGAGAGCTAGTGCCACCCAGCATACGCTCCCAATAGGGGCTGCTCTCCAAGCAGCCTCGGGAGCCAATCAGCACAGTGCTGGTCTGGAGTGTCATCACGTGAAGAGAGCAGATTTGTGGACTAGAGGCGTGTTCCTACTGCTGGCGGGAAGGTCTTAGCTGAGTCACGTGTGACTGTGTAGAAGAGCTGCTGTGTGGCTGAGAACAGAAGGACCTGCCCTGGATGTTTGTTGCCATTTGCCAGTGCCACTGGTGAAGACGATGCCGTTTACGTGTAAGCAATAAAAAAAAAATTCTCCCCTAAATCCCTATTCGTGGGCTGGGAAGCTCCAGTGAACTTCAGCCAAATCAATTATGTATGGATCTTATTCTCAATATGCGGGTAGTATGTGATTGTGCATTTATTACTTGTAAGGGAAAACAGCTTTGTCTTTGTTTATCTCGCCGCAAGCACTCACAATGCCTTCCGAGAAAACCTTCAAGCAGAGGAGGACACTAGGTAGGTTCTTCTGAAGAACTGTTTGCAAGTTACCAATATGCAGTGACAGCCTGGCCTGTTAAACAAGACAGGTGATCCCTTCAACAGTGAATCAGGCCTGCTGTGTGCTTAAAGGGTTAAACTTACAAGGACGGATTTCTTCTGCCTTAACACTGTCACTGTGAAAATCTGTTGCTGAAAGTGTTAACATCTGGACTCCTCCTTTGTACTAAAATAGAGGAATCCTAGATAAATTAGAATAAAATAGTTTGAAAAGATACTAGTACTTTTGCGCAGATGGGTGACATAGGGTGTTTTAGGCTTGACAAAATTCTTCCTAGTACTGCAAGTGTGGCCCTTGAGAGGGTTAATTAATTTGGTGGCCAAGTACTGTAAGTATTTGCTCCACATTTGCATCCCATTTGAGAGCCAATGGGTTAAATATTTATTACCAATGGTAAGTATATATATATATATATATATATATATATATATATATATATATAATGCCAAACAAAACAGCAACAAACCAGGATTTGCATCAAAATAAAGGTCAAATTTATTGACGTTTCGGGGATATATTTCCCCTTCTTCAGAACAATGATTACACACAAGTGCAGTGCTTAAGTAGTGCACAAACATATAACAATACCTCTCACTTCCTGTCGAAAATTACATCATTTCCGGAGTTCACAAAATGTGTATAACTATTTAAACCGTATTCAGAGAGGTCTGGCGGACCTGATCCGCACTGTCGGATCAGGTCCGCCAGACCTTGTTAAATAGAGGCCTAGATCTCATAATCAGAGCAAGCATTTTGATATCTGGCAAGAGTTTCTGTTACAATCCTTTAAACTAAAATCAGATGTTTACTAAGTTGACCAGTTTTCCAAGACACCATTTAAAGGGACATGAAACCCTTATGTTTTCTTTCATGATTTAGAAAGAGCATGCAATTTTAAATAACTTTCCAATTTACATCTAATATCTAATTTTTTTCATTCTTTTGATATCCTTTGTTGACAATCATATCTAAATATGCTCAGTAGCTTCTGATTGGTGGCTGCATATAGATACCTCATGCGATTGGCTCACCCATGTGCATTGCTATTTCTTCAACAAATGATATCTAAAAAATGAAAGCATATCCTAGCCACTGCCTCACCAGCCTCTGACGTCACCAACACGTCACTGGGAGCTACAGTAGTAGAAGTAGTGGGTGAGGACATAACAGTTGGTGAATGAGAAGCAGGAACTTGCAGGTAATACTTAAATAATTCTGTAAGCTGATCCAACTTGGAGTCAAAACTCTGCAGATGAGCTACATGCGCTCCCAGAAGTTGTCCCTGGTGAGTGACAGTTTTAGCCATCTCTGCTGGGTCCATTTTATTTTATGACCTGTATATACTAGAAGAGTAATATATTGACACTGTCTCCACACACTGGGTGACGTGACTTCATAGGAGTCAAATGAAAGGAAAAAAGTTTAATAATTTACAAAAAAAAATACATCTCATATTTTCGGATGCATACTTGCATAAATCTACACACACCATCTTGCATAATAAAGGAGAGGCAGTGAGCCGTTCAGCTGCCCTCCATTGCGCAACATGCATTTGTGTATGAGCGAGCTGCGAGAGCTAGTGCCACCCAGCATACGCTCCCAATAGGGGCTGCTCTCCAAGCAGCCTCGGGAGCCAATCAGCACAGTGCTGGTCTGGAGTGTCATCACGTGAAGAGAGCAGATTTGTGGACTAGAGGCGTGTTCCTACTGCTGGCGGGAAGGTCTTAGCCGAGTCACGTGTGACTGTGTAGAAGAGCTGCTGTGTGGCTGAGAACAGAAGGACCTGCCCTGGATGTTTGTTGCCATTTGCCAGTGCCACTGGTGAAGACGATGCCGTTTACGGGTAAGTAATAAAAAAAAAATTCTCCCCTAAATCCCTATTCGTGGGCTGGGAAGCTCCAGTGAACTTCAGCCAAATCAATTATGTATGGATCTTATTCTCAATATGCGGGTAGTATGTGATTGTGCATTTATTACTTGTAAGGGAAAACAGCTTTGTCTTTGTTTATCTCGCCGCAAGCACTCACAATGCCTTCCGAGAAAACCTTCAAGCAGAGGAGGACACTAGGTAGGTTCTTCTGAAGAACTGTTCGCAAGTTACCAATATGCAGTGACAGCCTGGCCTGTTAAACAAGACAGGTGATCCCTTCAACAGTGAATCAGGCCTGCTGTGTGCTTAAAGGGTTAAACTTACAAGGACGGATTTCTACTGCCTTAACACTGTCACTGTGAAAATCTGTTGCTGAAAGTGTTAACATCTGGACTCCTCCTTTGTACTAAAATAGAGGAATCCTAGATAAATTAGAATAAAATAGTTTGAAAAGATACTAGTACTTTTGCGCAGATGGGTGACATAGGGTGTTTTAGGCTTGACAAAATTCTTCCTAGTACTGCAAGTGTGGCCCTTGAGAGGGTTAATTAATTTGGTGGCCAAGTACTGTAAATATTTGCTCCACATTTGCATCCCATTTGAGAGCCAATGGGTTAAATATTTATTACCAATGGTAAGTATATATATATATATATATATATATATATATATATATATATATATATATATATATAATGCCAAACAAAACAGCAACAAACCAGGATTTGCATCAAAATAAAGGTCAAATTTATTGTCGTTTCGGGGATATATTTCCCCTTCTTCAGAACAATGATTACACACAAGTGCAGTGCTTAAGTAGTGCACAAACATATAACAATACCTCTCACTTCCTGTCGAAAATTACATCATTTCCGGAGTTCACAAAATGTGTATAACTATTTGAACCGGAAGTGCTTATCTTGCACTTCCGGGTTTATACATACAGCTCATATGGCGTAATCGCCTACGATCAATATAGCATAAATACAACATATACAGAGTGATATATATAGTGACTTCATTGTTGTGTATATATCACAGCAAACATAAATAAAACTTATCATATAGGGCATATTATCATGTAAACCACATGCGTGGTGGTGCATGTTATGGACTGATTAATGGTAAATCTTTGACTGTTGTGAGGATGATCACATTTCTTTGTTGCAATGAATCCATTGCATGTTATATATAATATATAATTGCAACAAAGAAATGTAATCATCCTCACAACAGTCAAAGATATACCATTAATCAGTCCATAACATGCACCACCACGCATGTGGTTTACATGATAATATGCCCATGTGGCATGCATTATATAGGAAAAACCCAGGGTACCATTCGTAAGCATATGGCAAACCATCGGATGGCCATAAGGCAAGCAATCAAAAAGGGAGAATCGGAACAACCGGTGGCGCGTCATTGGATGGAGGCCAAACATCCAGTATCTGCTGTAAGGGTGATCCTGATAGACCACATTGCTAAACCTGCACGTGGGGGAGACAGGAAGAAACTGCTACTAAAAGGGGAAGCTGAGTGGATATTTAGACTGGACACTATCCACCCCAAGGGACTCAATTCTATGCCCGATTTTGGGTCTTTAACATAAGGAGTGTTGATATTGTTGTGTATATGCACATAAAAGAGTTAGCATGGTTGCGGATGGGGACAGGGCATGGGTTCCCTTCCATCTATGGATTGGAGGTGTGCCCCTGATCTCTGTCATTGGCATATAACACACATTGATCTCTGGTTATAACCAAAGGGCCGTTATACCATGTTTAATCAGTACCTTTACCATCTTTATCGTGATCCGTATGTAGGGCTCTAAGCAGGATGTTTATTAACTATACATCTTGTGTTACCTTGATCTATTTTTTTTTTTAGTCGAGTATCCACTTATTTTATTTTGTTTAATTTTATTGTATTTAGTTGATTGTGTTGTACTTGTTTGCTGTTTGTTTCTTTTATATATATATATATATATATATATATATATATATATATATATATATATACAGTCATAGATAGGATTGCACAATCATACTTGAGTAATGCCACGGTGCTCTGCTAATATCAAAACAATACTCTCCAAGAAGCAGGCAGCCCACTGGTCTTTGCAGTAAAACTAGAATTTATTTCATCAGTTAAAAAGATAACAAACGTTTCGGCACTGCATTGTGCCTTTGTCAATGTTATACAACAAAAAGTACAAGGACAGAGTGCACCCAAACACCCCAGATCAATTGACATACATTTAAAACAACCCCCTTAAAAAGAAGATAGGGAGTACCCCACTTAGCCTTTGCCGCCAATCCTGTTACCTGTTCGTTCAAACAGCTGAACGCTACGTCACGCTGACACGCTAGCCGTGCCTAGCGTGATGACGCATAGCACGGCGTTGACATGGCAACGTCCAAGGCGTTACGTCGACGAATGAGCCAGATACCAGGGGAGCCCCAGGGAATAAACTGCGCATGTTCAGAACAACAGAGTTTCTTGAAGCGCAGCCGTTGCTATAGGCAACCATCTTAAACAATCCAAATGATCAGACAAGAATCGCTCTGGATTTCCCAAAGTAAGTGGCTATGGCGGAGGCAGTAAGGGTGTGCAATCTTGTCATATTCTCCCACCACACCCCAAACACAGTATAGATGCAAGGTCACCCAACCTGTGCTTGCTATGTAGTAGGAAAAAGTGAAAGATATGTCACAGCCGTGTGAGCAATGATAAAATGGACCGGACAGTAATGACAAAATTTATATATATACAGAGAAGATTCAAAATCCTATGCTTATAAGGTACAGACCATAGTGGTGCAGAATCTGCACCAAGAGATCAGTACACTGCCTAGATTTAAATCACATCAAACCCATAGGAGTATGGTAGTAGTCAAACAGTGAAACAACCACAGAGCCAAGCACTTATATGATCTGTAACATGAGCATTAATAAAAAGGGCTAAAATCAAAGGTGGTATTGAGTCCCTTTGGGGTCATAGTTCCCAATTTGTGTATCCACCTGCTCTCACATTGGAGTAGTCTTTTTCCCCTATCACCACCCCTTGGGTTTGGTGGGATATGATCAATCAACATCGACCTAATGCTTGCCACCGGATGTTTAAATTTTGCACAGTGGCGTGCCACCGGTTGATCCGAGTCACCATCTTTCAGGGCTTCACGGATTGCGTGGCGATGATTTGCCATCCTGTCGCGGAAGGAAGTTATTGTTTTTCCTATGTAGATAAGTGAACATGGGCAAGATAGCATGTAAATCACAAAGGTGCTGGTACAACTAAGTCGATGGTTTATTTTAAACCGTTGGTTTCTGTGAGGGTGTTGGAAAGTGTCCCCTTTACACATGCTGTTACATGTTGTACAACTCCCACAGGGAAAGCAACCTCTCTTAGATGACTTGAGCCATGTTTCTTTTTTATAGTGATTCACAGGATCAGCTTTAACCAGGATGTCCCTCAGGTTCCTTGCTCTGCGGTAGACCACCCTTGGAGCGGTCATCTTTTGAAAGGGTAACGTGGGATCCGTGCCCACCACTGGCCAGTGGCGGCGTGCTGCCATAGATAGACGTTCACAACCAGGTGTGTAAGTCGTGATTAGATTCAGTTGTTCAGGTTCATCCTTTTTAGGAGCCCTAGTATCACGTAAAGTGTCAGTGCATAGTACTTTATCCTGTATTTCGCAGATGTCTGTCATGGGATAACCCCTTTTGTGCAGTTTAATGCCCATTTCTTTTACTTGGATAACTTGTGAATGTGTCTCACTGTTGTTTCTCTTCGCCCTCGTGAGTTGGGAGGTGAGAATACCCTTTTTCTGATGTCCAGGGTGAAAACTGCTGGCGTGCAACAAAGAATTGCGATCAGTGGGCTTGGAGTACAATTTAGTACCAAAACGCCATCTGTCAGCATCATTCACCTTGAACAAATTGAGGTCCAGAAAATTGACATTGTCTGTACTGAATTCAAGCTTGAAACGAATAGGGCTGGCCATGAGGTTCAAATGTGACACCCACTCACGCAAAGACATTTCGTCACCTCTCCAAATCAGGAGGACATCATCGATGTAGCGGGTGTAAAACGTCACCTGTGGGTGTTCAAATGGCTTCATGAGCTCCTGTTCATACCATGACATGTAAATATTTGCGTAAGTGGGTGCCACATTAGACCCCATGGCTGTGCCAGCTACTTGAAGATAATATATATATATATATATATGAAATTTCACAAATGATGACTTCTTTAGGTCACTTCACTATGTTCATGGCAAATTCATTATTTCGGTAGTTCGGTTTAATGTGAATAATAGAGGTGGGATGTCAACTTACCTACAAATTAGGCTCTATATTTACTTGGATTGTTTATTTGCTTCTGCAATTGCTAAGCTTTCTGTCGGATATCGCACGCTACAGTGAACTTCTGGTATTTTTAAACCAGAAGTGACGCAATTTCTGGCAGACACCTTTCACTATGCATCTTAAATATTCCGGTTACTATCTGTAGCTATATGATAAGCTGTAATTGAATGTGCTATGACTAACACATTAATATGATGCTGATTAGGATCTCTATTTAGTTTCTGTTGTATCCACTATAGGCGATTATGCCTGGTTATGTTCCCTTACCCGAAATTAGTTTTTTGAAGCATTATGGTTGTTTAATTATGTCTGCAAATTTCTAAGCTCTCTGCCGGATAACAACAATGTAGTTCAGGTGTTTTGAAAACCGTAAATGACGTGCTCTCTGGCCGACATATTACCGGATGCGGTTTGAATACTCCAGTTATCACTTATAACTATATGATAAGTTTTATTTATATTTGCTGTGATATATACACCACAGTGAAGTCACTTTGTATATGTTACATTTATGTTATATTGATCTTAGGCGATTTTGCACTAAGCACTTCCAGTTCAATGAGGTATACACATTTTGTGGACTCCGGAAATTATGTCATTTTTGGCATTTTTTCGACAGGAAGTGGGAGGTATTGTTATATGTTTGTATAATACTTAAGCACTGCACTCGTTTGTAATCATTGATCTGAAGAAAGGGAACTATATCCCCTAAACGTTAATAATTTGACCTTTATTTTAATGCAAATCCGGGTTTGTTGCTGTTTTATTCAGCATTATTATTATTCAC
This sequence comes from Bombina bombina, assembly GCF_027579735.1. Taxonomy (NCBI): domain Eukaryota; kingdom Metazoa; phylum Chordata; class Amphibia; order Anura; family Bombinatoridae; genus Bombina; species Bombina bombina. Next base: position 1,020,835,908 of record NC_069499.1, on the reverse strand, counting down.
AGACCTACCAGGTGGTTGACTTCAGGAGGGTAGATTCATACCGGGACTGTTGGTATCTATACTATAATTGCGTTTGTAATGTCTGTCGCCGTCGGCAGTTGCGCATGCATCCTCAATGGAATGTTGGCAGCGTAAGGACAAAAGAATTCACCTGGATGCAGTGAAGCTGCATCCAGGTGAATTCCGAAAATGGCAGGGTGGTGAAAGAATCCACCGAAGGTAGATTCTTTCACCACCCCGCCATTCCGGAATCCACCGGGATGCATCAAAGGCAAATGGAGCATTACAAAAGCAAAAACCGCCCGCATCAAGTATTAAAAAAAATACAAAACACGCCCGCATGAAGTATAACAAAAAAACGAACCTCCCACCCAAAGTATTAACACCTACACCCCCTACTCTAAGAATAAACTACCAGTAGCCCTTAAAAGGGCTTTTTGCAGGGCATTGCCCCAAGATAATCAGTCCCTTCTAACAGCTAAAGTATCTAAAAAAAAAAAATCTATTGTTACATAAGTAGCTAAGTAGGGTATAAAATTGAATATTAATTTATATAAATATATTATTATAAAGTATACTCTTTATTTAAAAGGTATACTATGTTATGTTATACTATATGTACTTGGATTGTTTATTTGCTTCTGCAATTGCTAAATTTTCTGTCGGATATCGCATAATACAGTGAACTTCCGGTATTTTTAAACCGGAAGTGACTTCTTGATTAGAGTTTGAACACTGCTGATTTGCATTCTCAATTCCTTGGATATCTTTTTATATCCCTTTCCTGTTTTATACAGTTCAACTACCTTTTTCCCACAGATCCTTTGACAATTCTTTTTCTTTCCCCATGACTCAGAATCCAGAAACGTCAGTGCAGCACTGGATGAAAGATACAAGGGTCTGTCAGGAGTCCAGAAACTCATTGACCTTTTATACATACACACTAATTACAAGCAAACAGATCACAGGTGAGGATGGTTACCTTTAATAGCCATTCAAACCCCTTTGTGCCAACTTGTGTGCATGTTATCAGGCCAAAATCACCAGGGTATGTAAACTTTTGATCAGGGTCATTTGGGTAGTTTCTGTTGTCATTATGATTTAAAAAGAGTAAACACAGTTGATTGATAATAAATGGCTTCAGCCAAACACTAACCATGAGTGAAATAAAAGTTTTTGTGTTATCATTCATATTCTCTGAAAAATGGCCAAGAAATCATAAATTCTGTCAGGGTATGTAAACTTATGAGCACAACTGTATATATATATATATATATATATATATATATATATATATATATATATATATATATATATATATAGATAGATAGATAGATAGATAGATAGATAGATAGATAAAAGCAGCAATGCTAAATAAAGTGTTGCAATATCTGTAACATTATAACATAAATTAATTTTGTTGCTACTTCTGTAGCCTTATTATATTTAATATATTTTGCATATATTTAGGACAAAAGTCCATTCCCATAAGGTTGTCACTATACCTGTTGGTTATATATATATATATATATACATTTTCAATAAGTTTGGCAAATAGGCTTTGGCTAAACTGGTATATTAATTATATATATAGGACAGTTGAGCATAAAAAAGGCTGTTACTACACCTGTAGAAATATTTATATATATATTAAAGCAGTTTTCACAATACATTTTTGCTACTTTGGTAGCTTTATTATATATTCTCTTGTTTTATTAGAAATTACACATTTAGTCTATTTAATACAGTAGTCCATTCAAATAAGGGTGTCGTTACACCTGTAGGTTATATATATATATATATATATATATATATATATATATATAATTCACCTGTAGATTAATTTATATATATATATATATATATATATAGACAGTTGAACATAAAAAAGGCTGTCACTACACCTGTAGAAACATTTATATATAACTTAAAGCAGTTTTCACAATAAATTTTTGCTACTTTGTTAGCTTTATTATTTATTTTCTTGTTTTATTAGAAATTACACATTTAGTCTGATTAAAGGGACAGTCAACACCAGAATTTTTGTTGTTTAAAAAGATAGATAATCCCTTTATTACCCATTCCCCAGTTTTGCAAAACCAACACTGTTATATTAATATACTTTTTAATTCTGTGACTAACTTGTATCTAAGCATCTTCTGACCTCCCCTAATCACATGACTTTTAGTTATTTTGCATATAGTTGCATTTTAGCCAATTAGTGCAGTGTCTGCCACTAGCCACGAGCGTGATCACAATGCTATCTATATGGCCTACATGAGCTTGCTCTCCCCTGCTGTGAAAAGTAAATAAAATAGAGGCGGCCTTCAAGGGCTTAGACATTATCATATGTGCCTCCCTAGGTTTGCTTTCAACTAGAATACCAAGACAACACAGCAAAATTGTTGACAAAAGTAAATTGGAAAGTTGTTTAAAATTACATGCCCTATTTGAAAAATGAAATTTAACTGTCCCATTAAAGGGCCATAATACCCAAATGTTGAAACACTTGAAAGTGCTGCAGCATAGCTGTAAAAAACTTACTAGAAAATATCACCTGAACATCTCTATGTAAAAAAGAAAGATATTTTACCTCAAAAGTTCCTCAGTAGCCACATCCCATTGTAAAGGACTTCTAAGCAGCATATCAGTATGTCTGTCCCGGGACAGCTAAAGGGTTGAGCCTCGTGCACTCTCATGTTATTTCCCTATTCAGTTTAAAGGAGGTTTACTATGAAATCTCATGAGAGTTAAGTGAAATCTCATGAGATCACAGTAAAAGAGTTCATGACCTCAGCATTGCTGATGCTGATTGGCTGCTGTTCATTTCTTCATTTTTTTTTTTACCTGCAGCTGGGAGCAGCTGAATTATAACTTTTTACACAGAACTTACTCTGCTGAGCTGAGGAGATTGTGAGGTAAAATATCTTCCTTTTTTACATAGAGATGCTCAGGTGATATTTTCCTGTCAGCTTTTTACAGTTTTACTGCATCAGTTTCAAGTGATTTAGCATATGAGTATTATGTCCCTTTAAGACAGTAGTCCATTCAAATAAGGGTGTCGTTGCACCTGTAGGTTATATATATATATATATATATATATATATATATATATAAATTTATATATAAATCACCTGTAGATGAATTTATTTATATATATATATACATATATATATATATATATATATATATATATATATATATATATATATATGAAGCATAGCTAATAAAAGTGTTGCTATAACAATATCATTATAACAACAAAAAAAATATTATTGCTACATCAGTAGCTTTATTATCTATACTATATTTGGAATATATTTAGGATAACAGTCCATCCAGATAAGGTTTTCACTATATATGTTGGTTATATAAATATACATTTTCATTAAGTTTGCCAAATAGGGTTTGGCTAAACTGGTATATTTATTATATATATATAGGACAGTTGAATATAAAAAAAGGCTGTCACTATATCTGTAGAAATATTTATATATAGATTAAAGCAAATTGCACTATAAAATTTTTGCTTTATTTGAAGTTACATATTTTCAATAGATTTAGGACAGCAGTCCATTCAAATAAGGGTGTTGTTACACCTGTAGGTTACATACATATACATTTATGTACAGGTAGCCCTCAGTTTACGCCGGGGTTAGGTTCCAGAAGGAATGGTTGTAAATCGAAACCATTGTAAATTAAAAGAAGGAGAGAGGGCGCCACAATAGCGTGATATCGTCTGGAATGCAGGTACAGATAAAAGTAAGTATTATGCTTACCAAATAGTATGGCACTGTGCTGTGACCAGTGCAAAAAAGCAGGCTAGCACTTAGCAGTGGCTAGTACGCTGTGGAAGCCAGGTTCCAAAGGCACTTGTCCTGGTTGCAACTCTGTGAATATCTCCTGTTGGCTGGACTTCAGGTGCTGCAAAGGTGTAATCTTTTATGTGTTGTTCAGTTGGTATTTGATGAACCACAACACAGACAACTTCAAATAAAAATGACTTTTAATACTTATGACGCGTTTCTCAACCTCCAGGGGTTGTTTCATCAGATAAAAAAGTGAATGTCATCATTACCAATTGTTAGCAATTTATACACATTTGTATATCAAAAAAGGAAGTTGTCATCAGATGTGTGATCCAATAGAAAAACATTTGTGTGCATTCAGCTGTGGAGCCTACACAGGATCCCAGCTGTTACAATTTAAAAATTAGACTGATTAACAAGGTTCAAATAGAATGTGTGTATATATAGGAATCTGAACTTTTAACCTGTTGGTTGCCAAATGAAAAAATGAAAAAAAGTGAATGAAGCAATCTTATCACCTTGTATTCACTACAAATAGTTGCATATATAACCTCACTAAATAGTTTGGTGTAATAGGCACTGTTCCTTTGAATTTACAGAAAATATATTTAAAAATAATAATAGTATCAGGAGAAAAAAAAAAAAAAAACAAACAGTGTGTACGTGGAAAATAAAATAATTCATTAAAAAGTATATAATGAGAATCTGAATGGAAGTCTGAATTACAAACCTATTGTTTGTATTGTGCATGTGAAGGTTGGAGAATTTTGCTATTTTGTTATTAAGTTTTTATATAAGAAAATGATTGTATGGATTGTCACTTTGTTTTCATCAATAATTAATGTATAAACACACATGTTAATTTGTTGTGATGAACACAATACTTGTGAATAATATATATTTAAAATTATTCATAAAAATGGAAGAGATGTGTATGTGTGAAAAAGACATGGTTCATTGGATAGTCAGCATCTAAATAGGAGTCTGAACTTCTAGCTTGTTGTTTGCATTGTGAATCTGAAAATTGAAAAAAAAAAATAAAAAAAAAATTATGTTTAAAATGGCTATTTGTATAGCCCCGAGGTGATTAGTTATAATGAGTTAATGTATATTTAAACTCAATGAAATATTTTATTAAAGTGAACATTAAAAGATGTAAAAATGATGTGTTTGTACATGGGGATGCATATACACAAAATAAACTGTTCAATGAGCAGAAAAGTCTATATACATGCATACCCATGTACACATATTGTAAGATCCCCCCCTGCCCCTTGTGAAATAACTATGTGCATATGTCTATGTACACAGGCTTGTAATAAAATGTTCATGTGTTTGTTCAGGAAATGTCAAAAAGTGAAGAAATGAATATCTCTCTTTGGGTGTATGATGTGTGTAAAATATAAATAATGGTTAATAAATGGACCGTATCTGAGGTTTCATTGGTGAAATATGGTGTTTAATATAGAAAAATAGAAAACTTATTAATCGGTACCTAGTTTCACTCTTCTCACATTTGGTGGATAAGATCAAAGTGAGGACAATGATATTACCATCTGAAAGCATTGTTTTTTTACCCTAGTGTGTCTGGCTTGTAGATGTTACAGAATGTATGGATATTCTGTATCTGACAAAATAAATATATATGACGGCTGTTGATATCTATCAATTGAAGGCTGCTAGATCCAGGTTGGCATTCAACCCTTGTGGATGAAGAGTCTTCAATCGATAGATCCAGTATGTTTCACGCTGTCTGAGTCTGGTAAGTCTGTTGTAATCAGGACTCTTAGGAATGAAATCAATGGGAATGTATTTGAAAATATATGGATTTCCATTGTGTTTGTTTAAACAATGATTCGGTATACTGTGTTTGATTTTATTTTTTATGGAATTTTTACAGTTGCTGTGATGTTCACCCCATCTGTTTCTCAGTTTTCTGGAGGTGCGGCCTACATACTGAAGCCCGCATAAACACTCCATAAGGTAAACGGTAAAAGATGAATTACAGTTGAAAAAAATGGGAATTTGGAAACACTCGCCAGTGGTTGTAGATTTAAAGTTTTTAATTCCTGATTTGATAATTTTCCAAGAGCCACATCCTGTTTTGCCGCATTTGTATATACCCCGAAGACCAAATAATCCTTTGTTTTGGTTGGGGTTTTGTAGTGTTCTATTGGAAGATTTATGTTTCACTTTCTTACTGGGAGCTAGCTGGTTTCTAAGAGTAGGCGCTCTTCTGTATATGATTTTGGGTGTTTCTTTTACCAAATGTTTGAGAATGGGGTCCCTTTGTATTATATACCAATGTTTCTTTATTATGTGTTGTATTTTATGAAAATCAGAATTGTATTGTGTTATGAAAAAGGTATCTTTCTCACCAAAAGGTGTATCTGTTTTATTGATTTTTCTATCTGATAGGATATCCTCCCTGTTTAAGTTTCTCGCTCTTTCCAGGGCCCTGTCTAATAAAATAGGGGGGTATTCCTTTTCAATGAACCTATTGTATAATATTTGACTTTGTTGCAAAAAAGTATCAAAATCGCTGCAATTTCGTCTCATCCTGCGAAATTGACTGTAGGGTACATTATGTATCCAATTCCTGTGATGATTGCTGTGATAATTTAAAAAGCTATTACTGTCGACATCTTTGAAATATGTCTTAGATGTAATATTATGTTCATCTATACTAAGGATGAGATCTAGATATTCAATATTTTGTGTCTGGATATTGGCCGTGAATTTTAGGCCCATGTTATTACAATTAAGATGTTCTATGACATTTTTTGCCAAAGATAGATCTCCTTCCCATAGGAAAATCAAATCATCTATATAACGGCCATAGAAGACCAGGTTCGCCCCAAAGTTTGCCGAGTAGATATATTTTTCTTCAAAGAAACCCATAAATAGGTTTGCAAAACTGGGTGCGAACCTGGTCCCCATGGCCGTTCCTTTAATCTGTAAGTAAAAATTGTCTTGATATATAAAATAATTGTGCTGTAAAATAAACAAAATACTCTCTAAAATGTAATCACATTGTGTCCTAGGCAAATAAATATCCTTATGGAGGTAGTGTGAAATGGCTAATAGACCTAAATCGTGCGAAATGTTTGAATATAAGGAGCTGACATCACAAGTGATCCAAGATAGATTTCTATTGTTAATATTGATTTTTTGTAAATGTTGTAGTAAGTGAGTACTGTCTTTAATGTATGATGGTAAAGTGACTACATGTTTTTGCAAATATTTGTCTATGAAAAATGATAAATTATAGGTTAAGTTTCCAATTCCAGCAATGATTGGACGTCCTGGGGGATTTGTTTTGTTTTTGTGGATTTTGGGTAGATGATAATAGTGGGCAATACTGGGATTTTGTACTTTTAGGAAATCTCTTTCATTTTTATTCAAAATTTTAGAACTGAACCCTTTTTCTATCAATTCTGTGTAAGATTTTAGAAATTTATCGGTGGGATCTTCTTGTAGACTTTGGTAATATTCTTGGTCTCCTAAAATCCTGTCTGCTTCCCTAATGTAATCTGCCAAATCCTGGATAACTATTCCGCCGCCTTTGTCGGCATCACGGATAATGATGTAGGGGTTATTTTTGAGACTGGAGATGGCCTTTTGTTTTTTTTTCAATTTTCAGATTCACAATGCAAACAACAAGCTAGAAGTTCAGACTCCTATTTAGATGCTGACTATCCAATGAACCATGTCTTTTTCACACATACACATCTCTTCCATTTTTATGAATAATTTTAAATATATATTATTCACAAGTATTGTGTTCATCACAACAAATTAACATGTGTGTTTATACATTAATTATTGATGAAAACAAAGTGACAATCCATACAATCATTTTCTTATATAAAAACTTAATAACAAAATAGCAAAATTCTCCAACCTTCACATGCACAATACAAACAATAGGTTTGTAATTCAGACTTCCATTCAGATTCTCATTATATACTTTTTAATGAATTATTTTATTTTCCACGTACACACTGTCTTTTTTTTTTCTTCTCCTGATACTATTATTATTTTTAAATATCTTTTCTGTAAATTCAAAGGAACAGTGCCTATTACACCAAACTATTTAGTGAGGTTATATATGCAACTATTTGTAGTGAATACAAGGTGATAAGATTGCTTCATTCACTTTTTTTCATTTTTTCATTTGGCAACCAACAGGTTAAAAGTTCAGATTCCTATATATACACACATTCTATTTGAACCTTGTTAATCAGTCTAATTTTTAAATTGTAACAGCTGGGATCCTGTGTAGGCTCCACAGCTGAATGCACACAAATGTTTTTCTATTGGATCACACATCTGATGACAACTTCCTTTTTTGATATACAAATGTGTATAAATTGCTAACAATTGGTAATGATGACATTCACTTTTTTATCTGATGAAACAACCCCTGGAGGTTGAGAAACGCGTCATAAGTATTAAAAGTCATTTTTATTTGAAGTTGTCTGTGTTGTGGTTCATCAAATACCAACTGAACAACACATAAAAGATTACACCTTTGCAGCACCTGAAGTCCAGCCAACAGGAGATATTCACAGAGTTGCAACCAGGACAAGTGCCTTTGGAACCTGGCTTCCACAGTGTACTAGCCACTGCTAAGTGCTAGCCTGCTTTTTTGCACTGGTCACAGCACAGTGCCATACTATTTGGTAAGCATAATACTTACTTTTATCTGTACCTGCATTCCAGACGATATCACGCTATTGTGGCGCCCTCTCTCCTTCTTTTATCTACAGTTGTTCCACACTCTCTGGGATCAAGAGGAGCAGCCTGACCCACCATTCCCATTAGGAGGATATCCATATTCCTTTATTTTACTACCAGCTTATGGACAGTAAATAGGACTAACACGGTAGATCTGAGCTACTATATTTTAAGTGTATTATTTGGTTTTACATTTTATATTGTTCTCTTTTTCAAACATCAGCGCTCTTTTATATCCCTTTATTGGGATATTTCCATTTTTTTCCATTGTAAATTAAAACCCAGTTTATAATGTAAGTCAATGGGAAGTGAGGGAGATAGGTTCCAGGCCCCTCTCAAAATTGTCATAAGTAACACCTAAAACATTATTTTTAAAGCTTTAAAATGAAGACTTTAAATGCTAAACAGCATTATAAACCTAATAAAATAATTACACAACACATAATATATAATTAAACTAAGTTAAATGAACAAAAACATTTGCTAAACAGCATTAAAAACCTAATAAAATAATCAAACAGTTCTTTCTATGCATTCCAATCTGGACTGATTTATAGACAGGAAGATCTTGTTCCTTTGAAATCTGCTCGATAGCTCAGGTCTGGTTAAACTGATTAATTTCAGCTTGCTTGGATTTGCTGCAACTCAAGCAGACAGCTCCACCTACTGGCTATTTTAATCAATGCACTGCTTTTCAATAGCAGTCACATGACTGGAAAAAAAGGTTGTTATTCTGAAACGGTGTAAATTGAACCGTTGTAAAACGAGGGCCACCTGTATAATATACCTGTAGATTAATTTATATATATAGATAAAAGCAGCGCTGCTAAATAAAGTGTTGCTATATCTGTAACATTATAACAATTTTTTTTTTTGCCACAACTGTATCCTTATTATCTATAATATATTTGGCATATATTTAGGACAACAGTCCATCCAGATAAGGTTGTCAGTATACCTGTTGGATATATATTGTCAGGGTATCTGTAAATGTCAGTGGACAATATATATATATATACAGTATATGATAAAATAAGTATGAAATCTCTCACTCTAAGATCAGACATAAGATACAATAGCTAAAATAAATACAAATTGACCTGTAAAATAAAACTATTTTGGCTCTCAGCCATAAGCCACACGGTCTTCAGAGTGACTCACCCGCAGAGCAGAGGCACCCCCGGCATATCCTTGCTGGATCACTGAGCTGCCTACATTGTAAGAGGAGCATCTCTAATTGCAGCAGACGTCTACAGAGGTGAGCTATTGACTGTATACATAAGCACTGCAGCCACGCTCTGACGCACCAATTTATACTACTGAGGCCCAGACCGGGACTGAAGCCCTTCTATTGATTTGCAAAAACGCCACCACTGATAATAAGAGAGACACTGGATGTAATAAATAACGCTCCTAACTGAGAACTAAATAGCAGCCCTACATAAAACCTGTGTTATACAAACACTCAGACATATAGGCCGGTTGTCAGTGCATGGCTTATTTGAAAGGCCTGTATTTAACTTCTTGCACCAACATTGCACTGGAGCTAAGAAATCTATTATTGGGCATTTTTACCTAGCCCTCAAACATCCGTTTATGTTCCCAAACAGAAGTATAGCAGAAAGTCTATATATAAATACCTCACAAGCATCTAGATTGGGAGTACTGCCTTAGTCGGAAATATTAATAACTGAGGATCTCATATCACTGGGACTTGTGGTGTGGATTAAGTCTTAATTTACCACCAAATTCACCTGTATATGGCACTTCATTTTTGTAACAACCCTAACTCTGCAGCCATGAAATAAAACTTCACCATCAGGCCGCAGGAAGCCCACCTTAACACCAGTGTTCTGCACTTCCCGATACAACTTATCTCCTGAAGTTAGGGGAGTTATCTCTCAGGAAAAAAATAAGAAGTTTATCTGTCGCAACTTAAAGTGAGCACATATATTTCATGTTGAAGAGTCAGTGTGACAGAACATCCTTACACAACTATGTTGCAGTCTCATAGGAAGAAGAACAAGCCGCAATACCCACAAAAAAAGAAGGTCATGGACCATTTTAGTCCAGTACTACCGGAACATCACACTATCCTAGAGCCCCCTGACTCCCCTGGCTCTGATTCATCTGAATTCCCTCTATCAGCCTTAAAGAATATCCAACAAGGCCCTGGAGAGACTGTGACACCTACTTTCATACTAGATTCTTTGAAAAGCATGCTGGATGATCACCATTCATCATTTGCTGCAAAGTTATCTGCCTCAACAGCGGAACTCAAGAAATAAATTTCATCCACTAATGAACGTATTGATACGCTCGAGAGGCACTGCAAAGATCTAGCTACTGAACAGTCTAACTGCCTAACATATGCTCAGAACCTATCGGAGTATATGGACTCTGTTGAAGACAAGATTGCAGACCTTGAAGACAGGCCCCGGCGCAACAACCTAAGGATCGGAGGGGTGCCGGAATCTGTCTCTTCTAGTGATCTACAGCCTTTTCTGAAAGATCTTTTTCAACAACTAGCTCCAATTTCTTCAGAGTCTGAAAATTTGATAGACAGAGCTCATCGTTCTCTAAGACCTAAAGGCCTTTCTGAAGACCAGCCACGTGATGTTATTGTACGGCTCCATTATTTCACGTATAAAGAGAGGGTGCAGAGAGCACACTTCCAGAAGCCTGCATTACCAGAGAAGTACCGCAATTTACAGATCTTCCCGGACCTCTCCGCCAGAACTCTTCAGCAGAGAAGAACATATACAGAAGTCACTTCAATGCTAAGAAGGAAGAACATCCGATATAGATGGGGATACCCGATCAAGTTATTGGTGTTCAGAGATAATCAAACATTCACTATTCATAATGTCAACCAGGGCTTAAATCTTCTCAAATCTTGGAACTTAACCTCTGCATCTGAAGATGTCAATGCCAGCCCGCCTCAACAACCTCGACAACTGAATGCCAGAGCAACTGAGTGGACATCTCCTTTATCCAGAAGAACTGCTCCAAAATAATCCTGAATTGCGCCCAGTTGGGCCTTCTCCTAACCCCTCTATTTTTGGACGGTTCTAGTTTCAACGGTTTGCTAATGGTATGGTGATATTCTACCTGAAAAGCATTCCTATTTGGACTTCACTGTCTACCTTCAGATGATGCTTTGCAGATGGACTGATAAGTATTTGTTAAGTTATGTTATGTTACTAATTGTTGCATGGTGTTTTCTTTTCCACTACAACTTACCGCTGAATTATTTGAGCCCACCCTGATCTCTTATATGTTTTTATCCTCCCCCTATATAGTACCTAGAGGGTTAACTCCCACACTCATCGCAGATACTTAGTAAGTCCAAGGTTAACACCTAGACCACTCTCTCAGAGACAGGAAACTTTATTTATATGGACCTTGCTCTATTAAGGCAATAGTTAAGAAACTTACTTGTCCTTATAAAATCATACGGTCAACTTGAAATTCTCACTTACTATTACATTAAGAATAGCCAACGCAAATTTATATATTGCATTACACCCTGACGCTGGAGGTGGGCTCGACCTATTATTGTCATATGTTTTCTTACAATGTTTGCTTGACTAAATATAATATTCTATTTGAAATGTTTGAATATGTTGCTATCACTTCTGGAAAAGAGACATTATACCCTTAGAGGTGAGCTCATCTTGGGAATAGGTAACTCTGAACTGCTCCTTAGGTTATTATGTTGAGGCATTTACAATGTTATTATTGTTCTTTTTTTTTTTTTTTTTTTTTTTTTCTCTCTCTCACTGTTTGTTTGATCAACATAATGTCTGACTTGAAATGTTTGAACATGTTACTGACACCCCTGGAATAGAGTCACTGTACCCTCTGGGGTATGCTCATCTTAGAAATAGATAATTGCATATTGTTTACTAAGGCCTAGATTTAGAGTTTTGCGGCCAAAGGGGTGCGTTAGCTACGCGTGTTTTTTTTCCCCCGCACCTTTTAAATAACGCTGGTATTTAGAGTTTTCTGAAGGGCTGCGTTAGGCTCCAAAAAGGGAGTGTAGAGGCATATTTACCGCCACTTCAACTCTTAATACCAGCGTTGCTTACGGTAGCGGCCAGCTTGAAAAACGTGCTTGTGCACGATTCCCCCATAGGAAACAATGGGGCAGTTTGAGCTGCAAAAAAACCTAACACCTGCAAAAAAGCAGCGTTAAGCTCCTAACGCAGCCCCATTGTTTCCTATGGGGAAACACTTCCTAAGTCTGCACCTAACACCCTAACATGAACCCCGAGTCTAAACACCCCTAACCTTACACTTATTAACCCCTAATCTGCCGACCCCGCTATCGCTGACCCCTGCATATTATTATTAACCCCTAATCTGCCGCTCCGTACACCGCCGCCACCTACATTATACCTATGTACCCCTAATCTGCTGCCCCTAACACCGCCGACCCCTATATTATATTTATTAACCCCTAATCTGCCCCCCCAACGTCGCCACTACCTTACCTACACTTATTAACCCCTAATCTGCCGACCGGACCTCGCCGCCACTATAATAAATGTATTAACCCCTAAACCGCCTCACTCCCGCCTCACAAACCCTATAATAAATAGTATTAACCCCTAATCTGCCCTCCCTAACATCGCCGACACCTAACTTCAAGTATTAACCCCTAATCTGCCGACCGGACCTCGCCGCTACTATAATAAATGTATTAACCCCTAAAGCTAAGTCTAACCCTAACCCTAACACCCCCCTAAATTAAATATAATTTTAATCTAACTAAATAAATGATTTCTTATTAAATAAATTAATCCTATTTAAAGCTAAATACTTACCTGTAAAATAAACCCTAATATAGCTACAATATAATGAATAATTATATTGTAGCTATTTTAGGATTTATATTTATTTTACAGGCAACTTTGTATTTATTTTAACTACAAGAATTTTAAACTAATTACACCTACTCTAAGCCCCCTAAAAAAATAACAAAGCCCCCCAAAATAAAAAAATGCCCTACCCTATTCTAAAATAAAAAGTTAACAGCTCTATTACCTTACCAGCCCTTAAAAGGGCTTTTTGCGGGGCATGCCCCAAAGAAAACAGCTCTTTTGCCCGTAAAAAAAACATACAATACCCCCCCAACATTACAACCCACCACCCACATACCCCTACTCTAACCCACCCAAACCCCCCTTAAAAAACCTAACACTAAGCCCCTGAAGATCTTCCTACCTTGTCTTCACCCAGCTGGGTATCACCGATCCGTCCAGAAGAGGGTCCGAAGTCTTCATCCTATCCGGCCAGAAGAGGTCCTCCAGAGGGTCCGAAGTCTTCATCCTATCCGGCCAGAAGAGGTCCTCCAGAGGGTCCGAAGTCTTCATCCTATCTGGCCAGAAGAGGTCCTCCAGAGGGTCAGAAGTCTTCATCCAGGCGCCATCTTCTATCTTCTTCCATCCGGAGCGGGTCCATCTTGAAGCAGCCGGCGCGGATCGATCCTCTTCTAACGACGTCCTAAGTCCGAATGAAGGTTCCTTTAAATGACGTCATCCAAGATGGCGTCCCTCGAATTCCGATTGGCTGATAGGATTCTATCAGCCAATCGTAATTAAGGTAGGAAAAATCTGATTGGCTGATTAAATCACCCAATCAGATTCAAGTTCAATCCGATTGGCTGATTGGATCAGCCAATCAGATTGAGCTCGCATTCTATTGGCTGTTCCGATCAGCCAATAGAATGTGAGCTCAATCTGATTGGCTGATTGGATCAGCCAATCCGATTGAACTTGAATCTGATTGGCTGATTCAATCAGCCAATCAGATTTTTCCTACCTTAATTCCGATTGGCTGATAGAATCCTATCAGCCAATCGGAATTCGAGGGACGCCATCTTGGATGACGTCATTTAAAGGAACCTTCATTCATCGTTAGTCCGTCAGTGAGGAATGATGGCTCCGCGTTGGCTGCTTCAAGATGGACCCGCTTCGCTCCGGATGGAAGAAGATGCCGCCTGGATGAAGACTTCCGACCCTCTGGAGGACCTCTTCTGGCCGGATAGGATGAAGACTTCGGACCCTCTGGAGGACCTCTTCTGGCCGGATAGGATGAAGACTTCGGACCCTCTTCTGGACGGATCGGTGATACCCGGCAGGGTGAAGACAAGGTAGGAAGATCTTCAGGGGCTTAGTGTTAGGTTTTTTAAGGGGGGTTTGGGTGGGTTAGAGTAAGGGTATGTGGGTGGTGGGTTGTAATGTTGGGGGGGTATTGTATGTTTTTTTTACAGGCAAAAGAGCTGATTTCTTTGGGGCATTCCCCGCAAAAATCCCTTTTAAGGGCTGGTAAGGTAATAGAGCTGTTAACTTTTTATTTTAGAATAGGGTAGGGCATTTTTTTATTTTGGGGGGCTTTGTTATTTTTTTAGGGGGCTTAGAGTAGGTGTAATTAGCTTAAAATTCTTGTAATCTTTTTTATTTTTTGTAATTTAGTGGGTTTTTTTTTGTAATTTAGTTTAGTTTATTTAATTGTAGGTACTTGTAGTTAATTGATTTAATTTATTTATTGATAGTGTAGT
Organism: Bombina bombina; assembly: GCF_027579735.1. NCBI lineage: Eukaryota > Metazoa > Chordata > Amphibia > Anura > Bombinatoridae > Bombina > Bombina bombina. The sequence continues at coordinate 1,020,820,794 of NC_069499.1, read as the reverse complement.
GTTAGGTTTAATTGTAACTTAGGTTAGGATTTATTTTACAGGTAATTTGATAATTATTTTAACTAGGTAGCTATTAAATAGTTAATAACTATTTAATAGCTATTGTACCTAGTTAAAATAAATACAAATTTGCCTGTAAAATAAATATAAATCCTAAAATAGCTACAATATAATTATTCGTTATATTGTAGCTATATTAGGATTTATTTTACAGGTAAGTATTTAGTTTTAAATAGGAATACTTTAGTTAATAATATTTAATTTATTTCGTTAGATAAAAGTTATATTTAACTTAGGGGGGTGTTAGGGTTAGGGTTAGACTTAGCTTTAGGGGTTAATACATTTATTAGAGTAGCGGCGAGGTCCGGTCGGCAGATTAGGGGTTAATACTTGAAGTTAGGTGTCAGCGATGTTAGGGAGGGCAGATTAGGGGTTAATACTATTTATTATAGGGTTTGCGAGGCGGGAGTGCGGCGGTTTAGGGGTTAATACATTTATTATAGTGGCGGCAAGGTCCAGTCGGAAGATTAGGGGTTAATAAGTGTAGGTATGGTAGCGGCGACGTTGGGGGGGGCAGATTAGGGGTTAATAAATATTATGTAGTGGTCGGCGATGTTAGGGGCATCAGATTAGGGGTACATAGGGATAATGTAGGTGGCGGCGGTGTGCGGTCGGCAGATTAGGGGTTAAAAATTTTTAATAGAGTGGCGGCGATGTGGGGGAACCTCGGTTTAGGGGTACATAGGTAGTTTATGGGTGTTAGTGTACTTTAGAGCACAGTAGTTAAGAGCTTTATGAACCGGCGTTAGCCCATAAAGCTCTTAACTCCTGACTTTTTTCTGTGGCTGGAGTCTTGTCGGTAGAGGTGTAATGCTCACTTCAGCCAAGAATCTAAATACCGACTTTAGGAAGATCCCATTGAAAAGATAGGATACGCAATTGGCGTAAGGGGATCTGCGGTATGGAAAAGTCGCGGCTGGAAAGTGAGCGTTAGACCCTTTCCTGACTGACTCTAAATACCAGCGGGCGGTAAAAAGCAGTGTTAGGACCCCTTAACGCTGGTTTTGACGGCTAACGCAGAACTCTAAATCTAGGCGTAAGTTATTGTGTTGAAATGTTGACAATGTTTAAATTTATCATTGTCTTTGAGACCTCGCCATTCTACTGCATGCACCTCATCCTTAATAAGTCCTAAGTTACTCTACTACCTTTACATCATTAGACCATGCATATATGATATACTTCACTCTACACCCTACCTAACAACATAGACAGTAGACCTCACACATATATGGTAAAAACATGCTATAGTGATGTGGTAGCCGTCTAAACTTTGCCAGACTCCAGGTCTATCTCAGCCATCATGTCATTTTCTAAAGCTGGTCTCTCCCACGAACGTTTGAAGCTTTTAAATATCTACCCCTTACATATTTACAGCAGAGATTAGACACCATTGTCACTGTCCTATTTATTTAAGCATTGGCTCAGTTTCAGGTACACTCGCAATCTGCGATTTTAACCTCCTTTCTATGCTAATTAGTCTAAACTCCCTATACTCAAACTCTTTACATTCTCACGCTTACATCTAGAGATTTTATCCTTACTGTTCCTAATTAGGGACACTGTCATATTCTACTTATGTGGTCTTAGACCACGCTACATACTGACCACTGGTGGGCGATCCCTTCTGGCCATTCGCCTTTACTTACTCTCACAATAACTAACACCCTAACTATCCTCTTCACTATCTCTTAATTGTGACTACTCTCCCGGAAACATATGCCTGACAGACACTTAGGCCTAGATTTGGAGTTTTGCGGTAGAAGGGCTGTTAACGCTCCGCTGGCTTTTTTCTGGCCGCACCATAAATTTAACTCTGGTATCGAGAGTTCAAACAAATGCTGCGTTAGGCTCCAAAAAAGGAGCGTAGAGCATTTTTACCGCAAATGCAACTCTCGATACCAGAGTTGCTTACGGACGCGGCCAGCCTCAAAAACGTGCTCGTGCACGATTCTCCCATAGGAAACAATGGGGCTGTTTGAGCTGAAAAAAAACCTAACACCTGCAAAAAAGCAGCGTTCAGCTCCTAACGCAGCCCCATTGTTTTCTATGGGGAAACACTTCCTACGTCTGCACCTAACACTCTAACATGAACCCCGAGTCTAAACAACCCTAACCTTAAACTTATTAACCTCTAATCTGTCACCCCCGCTATCGCTGACCCCTGCATATTTTTTTAACCCCTAATCTGCCGCTCCGTAAACCGCCGCAACCTACGTTATCCCTATGTACCCCTAATCTGCTGCCCTAACATCGCCGACCCCTATATTATATTTATTAACCCCTAATCTGCCCCCCACAACGTCGCCTCTACCTGCCTACACTTATTAACCCCTAATCTGCCGAGCGGACCTGAGCGCTACTATAATAAAGTTATTAACCCCTAATCCGCCTCACTAACCCTATCATAAATAGTATTAACCCCTAATCTGCCCTCCCTAACATCGCCGACACCTAACTTCAATTATTAACCCCTAATCTGCCGACCGGAGCTCACCGCTATTCTAATAAATGTATTAACCCCTAAAGCTAAGTCTAACCCTAACACTAACACCCCCCTAACTTAAATATAATTTACATCTAACGAAATAAATTAACTCTTATTAAATAAATGATTCCTATTTAAAGCTAAATACTTACCTGTAAAATAAATCCTAATATAGCTACAATATAAATTATAATTATATTATAGCTATTTTAGGATTAATATTTATTTTACAGGCAACTTTGTAATTATTTTAACCAGGTACAATAGCTATTAAATAGTTAAGAACTATTTAATAATTACCTAGTTAAAATAATAACAAATTTACCTGTAAAATAAATCCTAACCTAAGATATAATTAAACCTAACACTACCCTATCAATAAATTAATTAAATAAACTACCTACAATTACCTACAATTAACCTAACACTACACTATCAATAAATTAATTAAACACAATTCCTACAAATAAATACAATTAAATAAACTAGCTAAAGTACAAAAAATAAAAAAGAACTAAGTTACAAAAAATAAAAAAAATATTTACAAACATAAGAAAAATATTACAACAATTTTAAACTAATTACACCTACTCTAAGCCCCCTAATAAAATAACAAAGCCCCCCAAAATAAAAAATTCCCTACCCTATTCTAAATCAAAAAAGTTGCAAGCTCTTTTACCTTACCAGCCCTGAACAGGGCCCTTTGCGGGGCATGCCCCAAGAATTTCAGCTCTTTTGCCTGTAAAAAAAACATACAATACCCCCCCCCAACATTACAACCCACCACCCACATACCCCTAATCTAACCCAAACCCCCCTTAAATAAACCTAACACTAAGCCCCTGAAGATCTTCCTACCTTGTCTTCACCATCCAGGTTCACCGATCCGTCCTGAAGAGCTCCTCCGATGTCCTGATCCAAGCCCAAGCGGGGGGCTGAAGAGGTCCATGATCCGGTCAAAGTCTTCATCCAAGCGGGGCAGAAGAGGATCTTCCATCCGATTGAAGTCATCATCCAGGCGGCATCTTCTATGGTCTTCCATCCGGAGCGAAGCGGCAGGATCCTGAAGACCTCCAGCGCGGAACATCCATCCGGCCCGACGACTGAACGACGAATGACTGTTCCTTTAAGGGATGTCATCCAAGATGGCGTCCCTCGAATTCCGATTGGCTGATAGGATTCTATCAGCCAATCGGAATTAAGGTAGAAATTTTCTGATTGGCTGATGGAATCAGCCAATCAGAATCAAGTTCAATCCGATTGGCTGATCCAATCAGCCAATCAGATTGAGCTCGCATTCTATTGGCTGTTCCGATCAGCCAATAGAATGCGAGCTCAATCTGATTGGCTGATTGGATCAGCCAATCGGATTGAACTTGATTCTGATTGGCTGATTCCATCAGCCAATCAAAAAATTCCTACCTTAATTCCGATTGGCTGATAGAATCCTATCAGCCAATCGGAATTCGAGGGACGCCATCTTGGATGACGTCCCTTAAAGGAACAGTCATTCGTCGTTCAGTCGTCAGGCCGGATGGATGTTCCGCGCTGGAGGTCTTCAGGATCCTGCCGCTTCGCTCCGGATGGAAGACCATAGAAGATGCCGCCTGGATGATGACTTCAATCGGATGGAAGATCCTCTTCTGCCCCGCTTGGATGAAGACTTTGACCGGATCATGGACCTCTTCAGCCCCCCGCTTGGGCTTGGATCAGGACATCGGAGGAGCTCTTCAGGACGGATCGGTGAACCTGGATGGTGAAGACAAGGTAGGAAGATCTTCAGGGGCTTAGTGTTAGGTTTATTTAAGGGGGGTTTGGGTTAGATTAGGGGTATGTGGGTGGTGGGTTGTCATGTTGGGGGGGGGTATTGTATGTTTTTTTTACAGGCAAAAGAGCTGAAATTCTTGGGGCATGCCCCGCAAAGGGCCCTGTTCAGGGCTGGTAAGGTAAAAGAGCTTGTAACTTTTTTAATTTAGAATAGGGTAGGGAATTTTTTATTTTGGGGGGCTTTGTTATTTTATTAGGGGGCTTAGAGTAGGTGTAATTAGTTTAAAATTGTTGTAATATTTTTCTTATGTTTGTAAATATTTTTTTATTTTTTGTAACTTAGTTCTTTTTTATTTTTTGTACTTTAGCTAGTTTATTTAATTGTATTTATTTGTAGGAATTGTGTTTAATTAATTTATTGATAGTGTAGTGTTAGGTTAATTGTAGGTAATTGTAGGTAGTTTATTTAATTAATTTATTGATAGGGTAGTGTTAGGTTTAATTATATCTTAGGTTAGGATTTATTTTACAGGTAAATTTGTTATTATTTTAACTAGGTAACTATTAAATAGTTCTTAACTATTTAATAGCTATTGTACCTGGTTAAAATAATTACAAAGTTGCCTGTAAAATAAATATTAATCCTAAAATAGCTATAATATAATTATAATTTATATTGTAGCTATATTAGGATTTATTTTACAGGTAAGTATTTATCTTTAAATAGGAATCATTTATTTAATAAGAGTTAATTTATTTTGTTAGATGTAAATTATATTTAACTTAGGGGGGTGTTAGTGTTAGGGTTAGACTTAGCTTTAGGGGTTAATCCATTTATTATAGTAGCGATGAGCTCCGGTCGTCAGATTAGGGGTTAATAATTGAAGGTAGGTGTCGGCGATGTTAGGGAGGGCAGATTAGGGGTTAATACTATTTATGATAGGGTTAGTGAGGCGGGTTAGGGGTTAATAACTTTATTATAGTAGCGGTGCGGTCCGCTCGGCAGATTAGGGGTTAATAAGTGTAGGCAGGTGTCGGCGACGTTGAGGGGGGCAGATTAGGGGTTAATAAATATAATATAGGGGTCGGCGGTGTTAGGGGCAGCAGATTAGGGGTACATAGGGATAACGTAGGTGGCGGCGCTTTGCGGTCGGAAGATTAGGGGTTAATTATTTTAAGTAGCTGGCGGCGACGTTGTGGGGGGCAGGTTAGGGGTTAATAAATGTAATACAGGGGTCGGCGGGGTTAGGGGCAGCAGATTAGGGGTACATAAGTATAACGTAGGTGGCGGTCGGCAGATTAGGGGTTAAAATATTTTAATCGAGTGGCGGCGATGTGGGGGGAGCTCGGTTTAGGGGTACATAGGTAGTTTATGGGTGTTAGTGTACTTTAGGGTACAGTAGTTAAGAGCTTTATGAACCGGCGTTAGCCCAGAAAGCTCTTAACTCCTGCTATTTTCAGGCGGCTGGAGTTTTGTCGTTAGAGCTCTAACGCTCACTTCAGAAACGACTCTAAATACCGGCGTTAGGAAGATCCCATTGAAAAGATAGGATACGCAAATGGCGTAGGGGGATCTGCGGTATGGAAAAGTCGCGGCTGTAAAGTGAGCGTTAGACCCTTTAATGACTGGCTCCAAATACCAGCGGGCGGCCAAAACCAGCGTTAGGAGCCTCTAACGCTGGTTTTCACGGCTACCGCAGAACTCTAAATCTAGGCCTTAGTGTCTTTACTTAATTTGTAATTATCCTAATTATCCCCCCCCCCCCCACATAAAGTGCTCCACTTTTAGTGGAGACTACCTAAGCGGTTTATCTTGACTATACCACACTTCCTATAATTTTCCATACAACCTTTGCCTCTGATCAGATTAACTCCGAACACTCTATATTCTATAGATTCTTTATAATATTCTATATTCTATAGATTTAGTATTTCACTTTTTCCCCCCACCCTTTTTTTTTATTTTTTTTTATCTCCCCTATCCTTTGTCCCTTCTCTTCTTTAACTTTGTTTTTCCTTTTATCCCATCCTTGCCAGGTCAGGGTCTCATAAAATATGGCACTATCATTCACTTCCCATAATGTAAGAGGCCTTAACACTCCCAACAAAAGAAGCAAGCTTTTACGCTTTCTTCACCACACAAAATCGAAAGTAGCATTTCTTCAGGAGACCCATTGGGTGGAGGGCACCTGGGTCCCCCTCAAATTTAAACATTATCCAGTAGTTGAGACTGCATCCTTTACACGGGACAAAATCGATCCCTCAGAAAATTCTTACGTCTTTTAGATACTCATAAGACTGGTAATCTCTTTCTCGCTGGGGATTTTAATATGGTCTTGGATACTCTCCTAGACAGACGTTCTGTTAGGAACAGAGCCTATGATCCATCCACGCTTAAGGCCACGAGGCAATTTAATACCCTGATCACACACTACAATTTATATGATATTTGGCGATCATTACACCCTACTGCTAGAGACTATTCATACTATTCTACAGTACATAACTCCTACTCACGCATTGACTACGTTTTTTATGACCCCCGACTGCTGGACTCTATACAATCAGCCCAAATATCGGATTGCACCTGGTCGGACCATTCCCTCATACACATAACAATACGAATTCCTGCTTCCCCGACTACCAGACCTACCTGGAAGCTGCCTGAATTGCTGTTTGCCGAAATTGACAATATTAATGTAATACAAGAGGAAACCAAACAATTTATATCCATTAATGACAATGGGCATTAAATGACCACTGCCTTTGGGGTTCTCTCAAAGCATATATTAGGGGTATATTTCTCAAGCTAGCTTCCAAACATAAAAGAAAGCAAGGAGAAACACTCGCACAACTCCACATAAGACTTCGTACCTTAACGCTCCAACACAAAACCACACTAGACCCTAAATCCTTGACACAATTAGAAGAAGTTAAAATGCAAATCACTAACATTGAAAACGCCAGGATACAATGGCAGTTACAAAAATTTAAACAAATGTACTATGCCAAAGGGAATAAAGCTGACCATATGCTGGCCAATAAGCTAAAACAAAGAGCGGCAGATGCTAGAATTCCATACCTAAAAACACAAAACGGCCCGATTCGCCTTCCCGCAGACATTGGGAAAGCATTTGCTGAATGTTATCACGGCCTCTATAATTTGAAAGATTCCCCTGATTGCACTACCCCCACATCTGAGAAAGTTAAGGCCTTCCTTGACCTGTTATCTCTTCCAAAACTTACGGAGGAACAGAAAATGTATATGGATGCCACCCTTTCAGAGCGAGAGATAAAATTAGCTATTAAATCATTAAAATTACACAAGGCCCCAGGGCCAGACGGTTTCACAGCTATTATTTATAAACGATTTTGCCCCCTTATTGTCCCTATACTTGCTAGAGTTTTCTCTTTGGCAGGTGAAAAGGGATCTCTCCCTCCCGAGTTCCTAACGGCAACAATAGTAGCCATCCCGAAACCAGGTAAGGACCCTAACACATGTGAAAACTTCCGTCCCATATCCCTCCTCAATTTGGACACAAAGATATTTGCTAAAGTGTTAGCCAATTGGCTCAACTGTATCCTTCCTTCCCTAGTCAACTGGGATCAGGTCGGATTCACACCGGACAGAGAGGGGCCTGATAATACTCGGCGACTTTTAAATGTACCACTCTGGCCCTCGATGCGGAAAAGGCTTTCGACCGTGTCAATTGGTTGTACCTTTTTGAAGTCCTGAACAAATTTGGCTTTCCGCCCCACTTTCTTACTCACTTAAAAGCTCTTTACACATCTCCCTCAGTCAGAGGTCTGGGGTTTGCGTCCCCTTCCTTCCCAATTACTATCGGTACGAGACAGGGATGTCCCTTGTCCCCCCTGATTTTCGCATTAGCGATAGAACCATTAGCTACAGCACTTCGTTCCAATGATGATATTAAAGGGGTAAACATAGCTGGATCCACACAGAAAGTCGCTCTGTTTGCTGATGATCTCACGGTACTATTAAGTGACCCTACTCAATCTCTCCCAGTTCTATTTGACCTCCTTCAACATTTTGGAACAGTTAGTTACTATAAACTTAATGTGAATAAGACAGATGCCTATGCAATCAATGTTCCCGATAAAGAGTATCATAAGCTTAAAAAGAGATACAGCTTCAACTGGTCGAAACAACGTCTAAAACATTTAAGAGTTTTTTTTTCCGCTGACATCTCAATTATTGTTGAATCTAATTTTTATACCCTTCTACACTATTTTCAAAAGGCTGTAAATCGTTGGGATGTTCCTAGTATCTCATGGTTAGGCAGAGTAGCGGCCTTCAAAATGTCCCTTTTACCCAAGCTTACATACCTGTTTCGAACGCTGCCGATCCCTATTCCCAAATCCCTTATAGGGAAATTCCAACTTCTTTGCAACAAATTTATATGGAAGAACAAGCATCCGAGAGTGGCAACTAGAATTTTACAACAGCCAATGTTATGTGGGGGTGGGGGTGCTGGTGCCCCTAACCTGGCATAATATCATGAAGCCTCTAGGTTGGCCCATATTCTTCCATGGAATTCTGAATCGTCTGATTGTATATGGTGGAAGCTTGAGCAAGCTACCCTGCCTCGTCCACTTGTGCTATCGGACCTGCTTTGGATTCCTAAGCACACTAGAGCCGCGTTTAATATCCAAAACTTTATTGTTTTGTCAGCTTTAAAATTCTGGGATAAAATTAGATCACTTCCCCAAATAGCCCCCCATCCATCTCCAATTCACACGCTTTCGGGCCTATTATCTGCTCTTCAGGACTCGCACCCCTCGGTATGGCATTCCCATGGAGTTTTCAGTATACAGGACCTCTTCCCTGACAAGCAACTGATGAGCCTGGCTACCTTTCGCTCCACATTTCAGCCCTCACAACTATTGCAGTTTGAATTCTGGAGGCTGAAAAGCTTATTGCATTTGTGGGGATTCACAGCCCTGCTTTTACGAGATTCCACAAAGTGGGAATTGCGATGGTGCAATGCAAAAAAGATTCCTAGAGCATTATCTATATCTTACCAAGATGTTCTTAATCCTCCCATATACTTTAAATCTTCCTACATTAGTATGTGGGAAAGGGATCTCCAATTTCAAGCTTCCCAAGAAGAGTGGTCCAAAACCATGATTGTGACTAAACAGGCTCTTCATTGCGTTACGTTACTGGAATTATATCTTAAGATATGCTTACAGTGGCACATGACGCCATTGCGGCTTTTCAAAATATCCTCTGTGAACTCCCCGCTTTGCTGGAGAGGATGCGGGCAGGTGGGATCGTCGGTGCACATATGGTGGGAATGCCCTGCTCTACAACCCTTGTGGGCCATGCTCTCACTTAGATGTTCTCTAGTAGACCCAAACCTATGGCGGGTTCCACAGAAAGTACTGTTCCATCTTGGTGTTGGGTCCCCTCTCTCACCGGTGGGTCTCCTTAGCATTTATTTACTGATGTCCATCAAGCTTATAATTGCACGTAAGTGGAAGCAAACTGCTATCCCCAATTGGCACGACTTGATCAAAATCATGGATTATCTAGCAACCAATAAGGTCTCTCTGCATTGTCAAACATGGGAACTGTGGAAGACAATTAGAACTTCCTCACCTTAAATAGTGCGCAAAAGTCAAGTAGACCTCCTACTTCCCCAACCCTTTAACTCTGTTTCCTATCCTTCTCCCCTCCTCTTCTTTCTTTTTTTTCTTTCTCTCTTTTCTCTCTCATCTCTCCTATCTTCATCTCCACTAGTGTTCGGGGCCTTATCTCCCAGAGGGGTATGATGGCGTAATTATATACTTTTCCTGCTAAATACCAGACATTCACAAGCATATTTAAGTACTATCATTTATCAATATCTGGCTTGCACATTTCACATAGCGCATCTCATATCAGCTTGAACACCCCTAGAGGTTTCTTTAATATTAACAGTTACTGACTCCGTGTACACCCCTAGAGGTTTCTTTAATATTAACAGTTACTGACTTTGTGTGCCCAATGTCAGTCCACAATTTATGTTTGTATAAAAATAATTCTGAGGTTTCACCATATGCAATATGCATGTTAATTATGCAAATGTTGATGATTATTGTAATACTGACATGCCTTTTGTGCAGGCTCGCCAGAAACAGCAGTTATGAAGCAGCGGTCACAAAGACCGCTGCTCCATAACCTGTCCGCTTGCTCTGAGCAGGTGGACAGACATTGCCGGAAATCAACCCGATCGAGTACGATTGGGCTGATTGACACCCCCCTGTTGGCGGCCGATTGGCCGCGAGTCTGCAGGTGGCGGCGTTGCACCGTATTCAGCGAGGTCTGGCGACCTGATCCGCACTGTCGGATCAGGTCCGCCAGACTTTGATAAATATAGGCCATAGTAACACCAAAATCAAGTGACCTTCCAAAACCTCACATAAATCCCCCACCCTTGTTCTCTGGCAAGAGGACTGAATTTAGGGATTTTAAAAATGCCTGTCTGCTTTTTTCACAATGAAACCCGCACATACCATTCTGAGAAATTGAAAGTCTGTACCACAATATCTTATTTAACTGGTGAACCCAGAGCTTGAGCCAACCGGTTCTTTGAATCAAATAGCCCAATACTTGATTCTTTAGATCACTTTTTTACTGCCATGGCAGCACTGTATGAGGACACAAATAAGCAAATAAATGCTGAGACAAAATTGCGTTTCCTAAAACAGGGGAAACGCCCAGTTGAGGAGTTTATTTTTCAAATGTGGGCTGCTGATTCATTATGGAACGACATAAGTTTGAAAAATCAATTTAGACTCAGCTTAAGTGAATCATTATCAGTATGAGCTCTCCAGAGTTGATATGCCAGATACCCTTGATGACCTGATAAAGTTGTCGACTACACTTGAGGGAACGTCGTGCTGAAAAATATTCCACAGATGTGTTTCCCAAAAGACCAATAAGTCATGTAACTGAACGATCTGCTAACCAGAGTACCCCCATTGAAATTGGCACACTGGCACACTTAAGGGACCTCTGACACAAGAGGAGAAAATAAGGAGATTATTTAACTTATGTCTATATTGTGCCAATAAAGAGCACACAGTCGCCACTTGTCCTATATTGAATCGACACAAGAAGGGTAAGAAAAAAATATAAATACAATTACTCCCAATGATATTGAATCTAAACTGACTTTGTCCTTATCTTTGCAGTGGGATCACTTACAGGTCAAGACTAATGCTATCATAGACTCAGGAGCTTTTGGTTGTTTCATTGAGGCTGAGTTTTTAAAAAAATAATACAATTCCTTCCATTGCAAAATAAAACCCAATTTTTGTAAAGGTTATTGATGGTACTTTAATTCACAATGGGCCAATAACACACAACACTATACCTCTACTCATATCAACACCTAAAGGTCATACTGAATATACAAGTTTTTACATAATACCCAAATCTATACACACAGTCATACTAGGTTACCCCTGGCTTACCAAACACAATCCCACAATTCACTGGTCTAAGAATGATATCCAATTCTTATCCCCATTCTGTAGCACTACCTGTTATCCACATCAGGTTATAGGTAATGTAAACATTGACATCCCATCTGACTACCAAGATTTAAGAGACGTATTTGATATTAAAGAAGCAGAGACTTTACCTCCGCATAGGATATATGACTGTCCAACTGACATTAAACCTTATGGTAAAATGTATCCACTATCTCAAAACGAATTACAACATCTTAGATAGTATTTAGATGAAAACCTAGGATTTATAGTACCTTCTACCTCACCTGCTGCAGCAGGAATATTTTTTGTGTCAGAAATAAGGATAAATCCTTAAGAGCAATAATAGATTACAGAGTCATTAACTCAGTAACAATAAAAAGCCGTTACCCTTTACCACTCATCCCCGAACTTCTTGAACGTCTGAATGGCGTTAATATCTATACCAAATTGGATTTAAAAAGCAAATACAATTTGATCAGAATCAAGGAAGGGGATGAGTGGAAAACAGCCTTTAGGACCAGATATGGCCTGTTCGAGTATAAGGTAATGCCATTTTGGGCTCTGCAACGCCCTGGTACTTTTTTTTTTTTGGGATCTTACTGATATTTGTGTAGTCATATATCTTGATGACATTTTGATATACTCAAAGAACAAACAGGAACATATAAAACATGTTAGATGGGTACTAACACGTTTACGTGATCATAGATTATTTGCTAAATTAGAAAAATGCAAATTTCATTTTCATAAAATAATATTTCTAGGATATATCATCACCCCTGACAAAATACAAAAGGACCCAGACAAACTTACAGCAATCACAAAGTGGCCAAGACCCTCAACTGTTAAGTCTCTTCAAAGATTCTTGGGATTCACTAATTTTTACAGAAAAAGTATCTTTAATTTCTCGGCAATTATCAAGCCATTGACTAATTTGACAAGATAGAACATGAAATTTAAATTGACACCTGAAGCAGAACAAGCCTTCGAATTTCTGAAAATGAAATTTGTAACTGCACCAGTTTTAAATCTCCCAGATCATTCTTGCCAATTTATTGTGGAAGTAGATGCATCAAATTCAGGAATAGGTGCAGTTTTGTCTCAAAGAAAAGATGAAAAAATCTAGACCACATCCTGTAGCTTTCTATTCAAGAACCCTGTCACCTGCTGAAGTTAACTACTCAATTGGTGACAAAGAATTGTTGGCCGTCAAATCAGCTCTAGAAACTTGGAGGCACATATTAGAAGGAACCTATAAACCATTTGTAATATATACGGATCATAAAAATCTTCAGTATTTAAGAAATAACAAAAGACTTTGCTCCAGACAAGTCAGATGGGCACTATTTCTTGAAAGGTTTGACTTCATAATTACCTACAGACCAGGATCCCAAAACATTAAGGCAGACGCATTATCACAAGTTAATGACAATACACAAAGAACAGAAAATACTATTGACCTTATACATCCAAACAAAATTATAGGAACTTTAGGCTCACTTGAACAAGAGATACTAAAATAATTAAAAAGTGAAGTTCCACTTGATAATGAACATTTGGTAAAGAATACCTCTGGATTATACTATTACCATGATAAACTCTACATTCCACAATCACTTCACCATACCATATTACACCAGTTCCATGACGCACCTATCTCTGGACATTTGGGTGTCACAAAGACCAAAGAATGAATTAAAATACATTTCTGGTGGCCTAAAATAGACCATTCAATTCAGGAATACATTACCACCTGTGATATATGCGCAAGAAATAAGATTGAAACTAGAAGACCAGTCTGTTATCTAAACCCATTGCCCATACCCGAACAACCATGGTCAACAGTATCAATGGATTTTATTGTTGAATTACCAGATTCAGAAGCACATAACACTATTTTAGTAGTCATGGATCATTTGAAAAAATTGGCACATTTTATCCCTCTAAAATCCCTACCAAACGCTACAGAAACAGCTGATTCATTTACAACTCAAATAGTACGTCTACATGGTATACCCAAATCAATCATAACAGATCGGGGAACTCAATTTACCTCCCATTTTTGGAGAGCCCTCTGTCAGAAACTTAAGATTAACCATAAATTCTCGACTTCATACCACCCTCAAACAAATGGTCTTAACGAGAGAGTGAACCAGATACTAGAGCAGTATCTCAGATGCTACATCTCCCACCTGCAAGATGATTGGTTAAAATATTTACCTATGGCAGAGTTCTCTTATATATCTAGTTCAACTAATACAACCACAAATGATATCTATATCTCAAGCAAACACCAATTCACCTGCAGCAAAAAAAATCTTCAGACAATCTCAAGGAGGGTTTAATTCTTCTAAAGAAACCAGAAATATTACTATGACTTAAGGCGTAGACCCAGTCCTGATTATAAAATTGGAGATAAGGTTTGGTTTTCTACTAAATATCTGAAACTAGCGATACCATCTAAAAAACTAGGAAATCAATTTATTGGCCCGTTTTCCATCAGATTGTGAACACATCAACTGTTGTATTGGATCTCCCTGTTAAGTATAAAGTCCATCCGACTTTTCATGTATCCCTTATGAAGCCATACCATCCAAACACTAATCCACATCATGCTAGGATACCTCCTCCTCCGGTTCATTTCGAGGATCATGATGAGTTTGAAGTGGAAGCAATTCTTGATTCCTGTATCAATAGAAGAATCAAATACCTAATTAGATGGGAAGGTTATGGACCAGAAGAGGACTCGTGGATCCCCGGAGATCAGTATAACGCCCCTGATTTACTCATAGCTTTTCATATAAGGTACCCTCACAAACCGCAGGTCGATCCTCAGAGAGGATTCCTTATGGAGGGGGATCTGTAATGATGCTGTACCTTTAAGTCTCTCTCCACCCCTTTTTCTCCTAAGCTACTTAACCTCACTTCCTTTGAGCAGACATTGCTTGAGTATTTTTTTAATAAGTCTAGTTGTTTCTTTACTCTGGATTTACCACCCTTAAATCAGGCTACCTTTTCAAAAGTATTTTGGGAACCTTTATTCAGTTTCCTTTTGTTTTAAACAGTGATTTATTTGCTGTTTATCCTCAATTCATTCCTGAGTGTTTTCCTGTGCCTATCAGCCTCGTTCTGGCTTCTGACCTCCTGTCAGCTTGCTAGGAATCCTGCTTACAAGGAACTTTGTGAAACTACACACATCTCTGAAGCAGCTGGGATATTCGGATAATGAACCTCCATTTAACAGACTGCAATCCTCTTCATTTCAGCTCTCTGTTGTGAATCTGATTGCAACTACTTCCAAGCATGTAACCACAAGTATAACTTTTGCATAAGGAATTAACTGACATTCGGCTAGATTGCTAGTTTTGCGGTATGAGTGAAAAAAGCAGCGTTATGGCTCTTTTTCACTACCGCAGGTTTCAAAAAGTCCTTTTTCAATGGGACTTCTTTTGCGCCAGTATTAAGAGTTTGCCTGTCCGGCCAAAAAGTGAGCGGTACAGCCTAAAACTACAAGATCCATACCGTAAACTGAAAGTCAGTAGTTATGAGTTTTGGGCTACAAAGCTGTAGCATAAAACTCATAACTAAAGTTCTAAAAAGTACACTAACACCCATAAACTACCTATTAACCCCTAAACCGAGGCCCTCCCACATCGCAAACACTAAAATAAAATGATTAACCCCTAATCTGCCGCTCCGGACATCGGCGCCACTATAATAACCATATTAACCCCTGAACCGCCGTACTCCCGCATCGCAAACACTAGTTAAATATTATTAACCGCTAATCTGCTGTCCCTAACATCGCTGAAACCTACATTACTGTTATTAACCCCTAATCTGCCGCCCCCGTCATTGCTACCTACCTACACTTATTAACCCCTAATCTGCCGCCCCCAACATCGCCGACACCTACATTATACTTATTAACCACTAATATGCCGCCCCGCCACCTACCTACATTTATTAATTCCTAATCAGCCGCTCCCAACATCGCCGCCACTATACTAAAGTTATAAACCCCTAAACCTAACCCTAACACCCCTAATTTAATATAATTAAAATAAATCTAAATAAAACTTACCATTATTACCTAACTAATACATATTTAAAACTAAATACTTACCTGTAAAATAAACCCTAACGGCTAGATTTGGAGTTTTGTCGGTAACGACCCGAAAAGCTAACGCCGGCTTTTTTCTGGCCGCACCATAAAAATAACTCTGGTATTGAGAGTCCACATAAAGGCTGCGTTAGGCTCCAAAAAAGGAGCATAGAGCATATTTAACGCAGCTTCAACTCTCGATACCAGAGTTGCTTACGCAAGCGGCCAGCCTCAAAAACGTGCTCGTGCACGATTCCCCCATAGAAAACAATGGGGCTGTTTGAGCTGAAAAAAAACCTAACACCTGCAAAAAAGCCGCGTTCAGCTCCTAACGCAGCCCCATTGTTTGCTATGCGGAAACACTTCCTACGTCTGCACCTAACACTCTAACATGTACCCCGAGTCTAAACACCCCTAGCCTTACACTTATTAACCCCTAATCTGCCGCCCCCGCTATCGCTGACCCCTGCATATTATTATTAACCCCTAATCTGCCGCTCCGTAAACCGCTGCTACTTACATTATCCTTATGTACCCCTAATCTGCTGCCCTAACATTGCCGACCCCTATATTATATTTATTAACCCCTAATCTGCCCCCCACAACGTCGCCTCAACCTGCCTACACTTATTAACCCCTAATCTGCCAAGCGGACCTGAGCGCTACTATAATAAAGTTATTAACCCCTAATCCGCCTCACTAACCCTATAATAAATAGTATTAACCCCTAATCTGCCCTCCCTAACATCACCGACACCTAACTTCAATTATTAACCCCTAATCTGCCGACTGGAGCTCACCGCTATTCTAATAAATGTATTAACCCCTAAAGCTAACTCGAACCCTAACACTAACACCCCCCTAAATTAAATATAATTTACATCTAACGAAATTAATTATCTCTTATTAAATAAATTATTCCTATTTAAAGCTAAATACTTACCTGTAAAATAAATCCTAATATAGCTACACTATAAATTATAATTATATTATAGCTATTTTAGGATTAATATTTATTTTACAGGCAACTTTGTAATTATTTTAACCATGTACAATAGCTATTAAATAGTTAAGAACTATTTAATAGTTACCTAGTTAAAATAATTACAAAATTACCTGTAAAATAAATCCTAACCTAAGTTACAATTAAACCTAACACTATACTATCATTAAATTAATTAAATAAAATACCTACAATTAAACCTAACACTACACTATCAATAAATAAATTAAATACAATTCCTACAAATAACTACAATGAAATAAACTAACTAAAGTACAAAAAATAAAAAAGAACTAAGTTACAAAAAATAAAAAAATATTTACAAACATAAGAAAAATATTACAACAATTTTAAACTAATTACACCTACTCTAAGCCCCCTAATAAAATAACAAAGACCCCCAAAATAAAAAATGCCCTACCCTATTCTAAATTACTAAAGTTCAAAGCTCATTTACCTTACCAGCCCTGAACAGGGCCCTTTGCGGGGCATGCCCCAAGAAGTTCAGCTCTTTTGCCTGTAAAAAAAAACATACAATACCCCCCCCCCAACATTACAACCCACCACCCACATACCCCTAATCTAACCCAACCCCCCCTTAAATAAACCTAACACTAAGCCCCTGAAGATCATCCTACCTTGTCTTCACCTCACCAGGTATCACCGATCCGTCCTGGCTCCAAAATCTTCATCCAACCCAAGCGGGGGCTGGCGATCCATCATCCGGTGGCTGAAGAGATCCAGAAGAGGATCCAAAGTCTTCATCCTATCCGGGAAGAAGAGGCGATCCGGACCGGCAACCATCTTGATCCAAGCGGCATCTTCTATCTTCATCCGATGACGACCGGCTCCATCCTGAAGATCTCCACCGCGGACCCATCTTCTTCCGGCGACGTCCAACTGAAAAATGACGGTTCCTTTAAGGGACGTCATCCAAGATGGCGTCCCTCGAATTCCGATTGGCTGATAGGATTCTATCAGCCAATCGGAATTAAGGTAGGAATATTCTGATTGGCTGATGGAATCAGCCAATCAGAATCAAGTTCAATCCGATTGGCTGATCCAATCAGCCAATCAGATTGAGCTCGCATTCTATTGGCTGTTCCGATCAGCCAATAGAATGCGAGCTCAATCTGATTAGCTGATTGGATCAGCCAATCGGATTGAACTTGATTCTGATTGGCTGATTCCATCAGCCAATCAGAATATTCCTACCTTAATTCCGATTGGCTGATAGAATCCTATCAGCCAATCGGAATTCGAGGGACGCCATCTTGGATGACGTCCCTTAAAGGAACCGTCATTCTTCAGTTGGACGTCGCCGGAAGAAGATGGGTCCGCGGTGGAGGTCTTCAGGATGGAGCCGGTCGTCATCGGATGAAGATAGAAGATGCCGCTTGGATCAAGATGGTTGCCGGTCCGGATCGCCTCTTCTTCCCGGATAGGATGAAGACTTTGGAGCCTCTTCTGGACCTCTTCAGCCACCGGATGATGGATCGCCAGCCCCCGCTTGGGTTGGATGAAGATTTTGGAGCCAGGACGGATCGGTGATACCTGGTGAGGTGAAGACAAGGTAGGATGATCTTCAGGGGCTTAGTGTTAGGTTTATTTAAGGGGGGTTTGGGTTAGATTAGGGGTATGTGGGTGGTGGGTTGTAATGTTGGGGGGGGGTATTGTATGTTTTTTTTTACAGGCAAAAGAGCTGAACTTCTTGGGGCATGCCCCGCAAAGGGCCCTGTTCAGGGCTGGTGAGGTAAAAGAGCTTTGAACTTTAGTAATTTAGAATAGGGTAGGGCATTTTTTATTTTGGGGGTCTTTGTTATTTTATTAGGGGGCTTAGAGTAGGTGTAATTAGTTTAAAATTGTTGTAATATTTTTCTTATGTTTGTAAATATTTTTTTATTTTTTGTAACTTAGTTCTTTTTTATTTTTTGTACTTTAGTTAGTTTATTTCATTGTAGTTATTTGTAGATATTGTATTTAATTAATGTATTGATAGTGTAGTGTTTAATTGTAGGTAATTATAGGTATTTAATTTAATTAATTTAATGATAGTATAGTGTTAGGTTTAATTGTAACTTAGGTTAGGATTTATTTTACAGGTAATTTTGTAATTATTTTAACTAGGTAGCTATTAAATAGTTCTTAACTATTTAATAGCTATTGTACCTGGTTAAAATAATTACAAAGTTGCCTATAAAATAAATATTAATCCTAAAATAGCTACAATGTAATTATAATTTATATTGTAGCTATATTAGGATTTATTTTACAGGTAAGTATTTAGCTTTAAATAGGAATAATTTATTTAATAAGAGTTAATTAATTTCGTTAGATTAAAATTATATTTAACTTAGGGGGGTGTTAGTGTTAGACTTAGCTTTAGGGGTTAATACATTTATTAGAATAGCGGTGAGCTCCGGTCGGCAGATTAGGGGTTAATAATTGAAGTTAGGTGTCGGCGATGTTAGGGAGGGCAGATTAGGGGTTAATACTATTTATTATAGGGTTAGTGAGGCGGATTAGGGGTTAATAACTTTATTATAGTAGTGGTGCGGTCCGCTCGGCAGATTAGGGGTTAATAAGTGTAGGCAGGTGGAGGCGACGTTGAGGGGGGCAGATTAGGGGTTAATAAATATAATATAGGGGTCGGCGGTGTTAGGGGCAGCAGATTAGGGGTACATAAGGATAACGTAGGTGGCGGCGCTTTGCGGTCGGCAAATTAAGGGTTAATAAGTGTAGGTAGCTGGCGGCGACGTTGTGGGGGGCAGATTAGGGGTTAATAAATATAATATAGGGGTCGGCGGTGTTAGGGGCAGCAGATTAGGGGTACATAAGGATAACGTAGTTGGCGGTCGGGAGATTAGGGGTTAAAAAAAATTAATCGAGTTGCGGCGGTGTGGGGGGACCTCGGTTTAGGGGTACATAGGTAGTTTATGGGTGTTAGTGTACTTTAGAGTACAGTAGTTAAGAGCTTTATAAACCGGCGCTAGCCCAGAAAGCTCTTAACTACTGACTTTTTTCCTGCGGCTGGAGTTTTGTCGTTAGATTTCTAACGCTCACTTCAGACACGACTCTAAATACCGGAGTTAGAAAAATCCCATTGAAAAGAGAGGATACGCAATTGACGTAAGGGGATCTGCGGTATGGAAAAGTCGCGGCTGAAAAGTGAGCGTTAGACCCTTTTTTGAGTGACTCCAAATACCGGAGGTAGCCTAAAACCAGCGTTAGGAGCCTCTAACGCTGGTTTTCACGGCTAACGCCAAACTCTAAATCTAGGCCTAAGATAGCTACAATATAACTTATAGTTACATTGTAGCTATCTAAGATTTTATTTTTATTTCACAGGCAAGTTTGCATTTATTTTAACTTGGTAGACTAGTTAGTAAATAGTTATTAACCTTTTAATAACTACCTAGCTAAAATAAATACAAATTTGCCTGTAAAATAAAACCTAACCTGAGTTACACTAACACCTAACCTTACACTACAATTAAATAAATTACATTAATTAAATCCAATTAACTAAATTACAAAAAAACCCCACTAAATTACACAAAATAAAAAATAAATTATCAGATATTTAAACTAATTACACCTATTTTAATAGCCCTATCAAAATAAAAAAAGCCCCCCCAAAATAAAAAAACCCTAGCCTAAACTAAACTGCCAATAGCCCTTAAAAGGGCCTTTTGCAGGGCATTGCCCCAAAGAAGTCAGCTCTTTTACCTGTAAAAAAAATACAAACAACCCCCCAACAGTAAAACCCACCACCCACACAACCAACCCCCCAAATAAAATCCTAACTAAAAAACCTAAGCTCCCCATTGCCCTGAAAAGGGCATTTGGACGGGCATTGCTCTTAAAAGGGCATTTAGCTCTTTTTCCGCCCAAACCCTTAGCTAAAAATAAAACCCACCCAATAAACCCTTAAAAAAACCTAACACTAACCCCTGAAGATCCACTTACAGTTTTTGAAAAAAAAGTAACCTGCACATGCCTACAGTTATTTCTCTCTTGCGTGTGATTGTGAGAGAGTGTGTCTGAGTGTGTAGGTGTCTTTGTGTGTGAGAGTGTATTTGTGTGTGTGAGAGAATAAGTGTGAGTGCGAGTGAGTTTGTTAGACTATGAATATCTATGCGATTTTGTATTATATGTGCTATTATACTCAGGGCTAGATTTATCAAGAGATGGCGGATAGGGGCGTACACCATGTCCGCTGCAGCTCACCTCTGGCAGGCTGAATTCCACTGCCGGAATTCAGCATTGCACAACACCGTCCCCTGCCCGTGCAAGCCAATCACGCGCGGGCAGGAGTTGTCAATCTCGTCCGACCGAGGAGATGAGATTGAAATTCTCCACCTAAGAGGTGGAGAAGAGGTTAGGGAAGCAGCGGTCTGATGACTGCTGCTTCATAAATACGGACTACAGGTTCTCTTGTGAGAACCTGCAGTTGTAGGGGGGCGAAGGCAGGTGAAGCCTTTGATAAATCAACCCCATAGTGTGTACTCTGAATTTCCCCCCCTGTACTGTGCTCGGCACAAGAGTGTTCGGGTTTGTGGGTAGATCTATCACAGGTCGAGGGGACCTCACTGAATACGCTGCCGGCATTTAACATTGCACAAGCATTTCTTGTGAAATGCTTGTGCAATGCCACCCCCTGCACGCTCGCGGACAATCGGCCGATAGCCGGGGTGTCAATCATCCTGATCATTACTTCTTAACTTCTGTTTCTGGTGGACCAGAAACGATCATGTAGGAAGTAGCATTCGCTGCTTGTTAAATCTACCCCTTGGCCTGAACTTAAGGTGGCAACCCTAAGACATTGTAATAAAGATATGGGTAATGTGTTGTAAATAATTACTATTCTAGCTTTATGCTTTCAAATTGCAATCTAATGTTGTTCAAGCTGTTGGCATTTGGCAATTTCCTGTTGTGACACCTCATTCTTGGAATCTGAGAAAAGTACTTAGTATTTATGTTCATGTTCTACATTAATGTTGTTGGATAGATGTTATGAATGTGGGTAAATGAGTCCTGAAACTCTACTGCTCACTTAGGGCCTGATTTTCCAAACCTCACCGGCATGAAGAGAAATAACACAAATTCTTGGGGATTTCTTTTAGACCTTGTATTGTAATATAATATATAGGGTCATTGAAAAAGTGCAGTATGTAACATACGAAACATGTTTGACCTGATCGCTTTTTGCTGAGTGTATTCATTTTTGGATTATGCCATTATAGGATTTTGCTTTTATGGAGTAACTTGCCTTGTGATTGTCTGGAGCTGAGTGCAGTTTTGGATGTTGTGCTACTATTGTAATAAAGTAGTCTGTTTCACATAAAGAACACTACATAGCAACATAAAAAGATAAAATTTGTGTTTCTAAATTTTTTTAAGAGCTACACCGTACTGACGAGACTTCTTAGAATATCTCGCCTGAGTGGTGAGGTTTTGAATTTCAGGCACTTATAGTTAAACTATTTGCACATTTAAAATACCCTTATTTTTATTTTCTATATGTATGTGGTGTCCTGAAATTGTGTCTGAGGTGTCCTGAATTTGGGTCTGGGAAATGTGGTCATCTTACTTCTATTATCAAATGTGCCTCATTTTCTTGGTATCCTTTGTTGAAGGTGCAGCAATGCATTTCTGGGAGCTATCTGAACACCATGAGGCCCATTTATCAAGCTTCGTATAGAGCTTGCGGGCCCGTGTTTCTGGCGAGTCTTCAGACTCGCCAGAAACAGCAGTTATGAAGCAGCGGTCTAAAGACTGCTGCTCCATAACCCTGTCCGCCTGCTCTGATGAGGCGGACAGGAATCGCCACAATCCAACAGGATCGAATACGATTGGGTCGATTGGTGCAATGCTGAATACGGAGAGCGTATTGCTCTCCGCATTCAGTGATGTCTGTCGGACCTGATCCGCACTGTCGGATCAGGTCCGACAGACATTTGATAATTCGGCCTCCATGGGTGAAGCAATGACAAGAGGCATATATGTGCAGCCACCAGTTAACAGTTAGCTAACAGTTGTGCATTGCTGCTGCTGATGCTACCGAGGTATGATTTTGAACAAAGGATACAAACAGAACAAAGCATATTAGATACTAGAAATAAATAGGAAAATTCTTTAAAATAACATGCTCTATCTGAATCATGGTTTTTTTTTTTTTACTGTCCCTTAAAGCAGTATAGATGCTAATACACCAGAGTGCTAAAAGTCTATGTCTAAATAGTTTGTATTTATAAAATATTTCCTTACGTCCATATGCATCACTCTTTTATACGTCATTAATCATGCACCAATGACAACACAGTGATGGAATTGTTTAACTGCTTCAATGCTCATGGAGAGCACTTTTTATCATGTAGGGGGATTGCTGATCAACCGCTGTTTTCACTGACCCCCCCGGGGATCGTTAGTGGCCTAGTGGGCAACACTCCCATATGCACATGATGATGTCACAAAGGGGGCAGAACGAGTAAACATAGGTAGCTGCAAGGGAGCTGGATGGAGGAAGGTTTCTCAAACCCCTCAATCGCAGCTCCCTTAGCAGCTACAAAACTCAAAGACCCCTTATTTGAAAGAGAATTGGCTGGTGGTTTGGGAGCAGTAAAACAAACAAGATGTATAAAAAAATGTAAATATAAAAACATGGGGATTTGCAAGGGAATAGGACATTATATGTGCAACAAAAAAACAAAATTTATGCTTACCTGATAAATATATTTCTCTTGTGGTGTATCCAGTCCACGGATTCATCCATTACTTGTGGGATATTCTCCTTCCCAACAGGAAGCTGCAAGAGGATCACCCACAGCAGAGCTGTCTATATAGCTCCTCCCCTAACTGCCACCTCCCAGTCATTCGACGAAGACAAGCAAGAGAAAGTAGAAACTATAGGGTGCAGTGGTGACTATAGTTTAAAAATAAATAACACCTGCCTTAAAATGACAGGGCGGGCCGTGGACTGGATACACCACAAGAGAAATAAATTATCAGGTAAGCATAAATTTTGTTTTCTCTTGTAAGGTGTATCCAGTCCACGGATTCATCCATTACTTGTGGGATACCAATACCAAAGCTATAGGACACGGATGAAGGGAGGGACAAGGCAGGCGCTTAAACGGAGGGCACCACTGCCTGTAAGACCTTTCTCCCAAAAATAGCCTCCGAGGAAGCAAAAGTATCGAATTTGTAGAATTTAGAAAAAGTATGAAGCGAAGACCAAGTCGCCGCCTTACAAATCTGTTCAACAGAGGCCTCATGTTTAAAAGCCCATGTGGAAGCTACTGCTCTAGTAGAATGAGCTGTAATTCTTTCAGGAGGCTGCTGGCCAGCAGTCTCATAAGCCAAGCGGATTATGCTTCTTAGCCAAAAAGAAAGAGAAGTTGCCGAAGCCTTTTGGCCTCTCCTCTGCCCAGAGTAGACAACAAACAAAGCAGATGTTTGACGAAAATCCTTCGTAGCTTGAAAATAGAATTTTAAAGCACGGACCACATCAAGATTGTGTAATACATGTTCCTTCTTTGAAGAAGGATTAGGGCATAGTGAAGGAACAACAATCTCCAGATTGATATTCTTATTAGATACCACCTTAGGAAGAAACCCAGGTTTGGTACGCAACACTACCTTATCAGCATGGAAAATGAGATAAGAAGAATCACATTATAAAGCCGATAACTCCGAAACTCGTCGAGCCGAGGAGATAGCTACCAAAAACAGAACTTTCCAAGACAACAGCTTGATATCTATGGAATGCAAAGGTTCAAACGGAACCCCTTGAAGAACTTTAAGAACTAAATTTAGACTCCATGGCGGAGCAACAAGTTTAAACACAGGCTTGATTCTAACTAAAGCCTGACAAAACGCCTGAACGTCTGGAGAATTATCAAGACGCTTGTGCAAAAGAATAGACAGAGCAGAAATCTGTCCCTTTAAGGAACTAGCCGACAATCCCTTCTCCAATCCTTCTTGGAGAAAAGATAATATTCTAGGAATCCTGACCTTACTCCATGAGTAACCCTTGGATTCACACCAATGAAGATATTTACACCATATCTTATGATAGATTTTCCTGGTAACCTGCATTCGAGCCTGAATTAAGATATCAATGACCGATTCAGAGAAACCACGCTTTGATAAAATCAAGCGTTCAATCTCCAAGCAGTCAGACGCAGAGAAATTAGGTTTGGATGGTTGAAAGGACCCTGAAATAGAAGGTCCTGCCTCAGCGGCAGAGTCCATGGTGGACAGGATGACATGTCCACCAGGTCTGCATACCAAGTCCTGCGTGGCCATGCAGGTGCTATCAAAATCACTGAAGCTCTCTCCTGCCTGATCTTGGCAATCAGACGAGGGAGCAGAGGAAACAGTGGAAACACATAAGCCAGGTTGAAGGACCAAGGCGCTGCTAGAGCATCTATCAGCGTTGCCTTGGGGTCCCTGGACCTGGTCCAGTAACAAGGAAGCTTGGCGTTCTGGCGAGACGCCATGAGATCCAGTTCTGGTTTGCCCCAAAGTTGAATCAACTGAGCAAATACCTCCGGATGGAGTTCCCATTCTCCCGGATGAAAATTCTGTCGACTTAGAGAATCCGCCTCCCAGTTCTCGACTCCTGGGATATGGATAGCAGATAGATGGCAAGAGTGAACCTCTGCCCATAGAATTATCCTTGAAACCTCCAACATTGCTAGGGAACTCCTTGTTCCCCCCTGATCGTTGATGTAGGCTACAGTCGTGATATTGTCTGACTGAAATCTGATGAACCTGACCCCAGCTAGCTGAGGCCACGCCTGAAGAGCATTGAAAATCGCTCTTAGTTCCAGAATGTTTATCGGAAGGAGTACCTCCTCCTGAGTACACGAGCCCTGAGCCTGCAGGGAGTTCCAGACTGCACCCCAGCCCAGAAGGCTGGCATCTGTCGTTACTATAGTCCAATCTGGCCTGCGGAAGCTCATCCCCTTGGACAGATGGACCTGACATAGCCACCAGAGAAGAGAATCCCTGGTTTCTTGATCCAGATTTAGTAGAGGGGACAAATCTGTGTAATCCCCATTCCACTGACTGAGCATGCAAAATTGCAGCGGTCTGAGATGTAGGCGGGCAAACTGTACTATGTCCATTGCCGCTACCATTAAACCGATTACTTCCATACACTGAGCCACTGAAGGACAAGAAGTGGAATAAAGAACACGGCAAGAGTCAAGAAGTTTTGACAATCTGGCCTTCGTTAGGTAAATCTTAATTTCTACCGAATCTATCAGAGTCCCTAGGAATGAAACTTTTGTTAGAGGTGATAGAGAACTCTTTTCTTCGTTCACCTTCCACCCATGGGACCTCAGAAATGCCAGAACAATGTCCGTATGGGACCTGGCGATTTGAAAAGTCGACGCCTGTATCAGAATGTCGGTTAGATAGAAAGTAGCAAAAGCACTACACAGGTAGAGTAGGAACGCTCAGTTTAGTAATTAAATATATACAGAGAATGTGTTTGAATTATTAGTGATCAAAATATATTTTATTATCTGTATCAATTTGTTGAATCTCTGTATTTTTATTCAGTATGTACATATGTGCCTAATGAGCTTGAGTGCTTGTGCATGGAACGATACTAGTTACAAATATAGTCTATATCTAAGAGGATAGAGACTAGAAGAATGCACTTGAGTTCCTAGAAATAATATGATGTTTGTATGAGACTTAAACACTCGCTAGGAGTCAATGGGTTGAAAGGAAAATTAAAACATA
Source organism: Bombina bombina (assembly GCF_027579735.1). Lineage (NCBI taxonomy): Eukaryota > Metazoa > Chordata > Amphibia > Anura > Bombinatoridae > Bombina > Bombina bombina. The sequence goes on along the minus strand of NC_069499.1, from coordinate 1,020,794,109 downwards.
ACTTTTATTAACTAAACATCAAATAAAAAATATGATGTGTACGTGTGTGCATTTTAAAAACACATAGCAGCTTTAAAAATATAAGTGGCTCTAAGTATCAAGAAAATCAGTTGTCTTGGACTAGAAATATAGGTGGATTATATAAATACTGATTAATGTAAATCTATCTAACTGATAGTTTTCTTATCCACTATAGTGTTATCCAATACTATAAGTTTCCCTAATGGAGTTGTTACTGTATCTGATAGGGTAATCGTGTGTTGAAGATGGATACAAAATTTGTATCAGTAAAGGATACTAGTAACTGAAGTACTAAAGTATGTTTGCACCTTCCATTATCATAGTGAATGGATTTCTAAATTGAGCTCGGTATTTTTAAATTATTACTTCTATTATACCAGATTATATTATTGATATGTGTATAAAGCAACAGCATATATTTATTCAATATTCCATTATTTCATTCACTAATATATTACACTAGCTCAAATAGCTAGAATATATATATATCAGTATATACTGTATAATTAACCTGTTGTTATAGCAGGAGATTTTTTAGTGTAAATGGCTCAAGTTTATATCTGACATGTTTGCTTGGTGTACTTTAACACAATTGCTCTTGAGAGTTTCAAGTTTGTGTTTACATTAGTAGTGGTGTTAATATTTCACCAATTTTAATACTTATGTAATTTGTACTTTGTGGCAAAAGTTATTTGGCTTTTTCTATCACTTAAACTATCTAGTCATCTGGCAGGCTTTCAGTGTCTTGCTTTTAAAATCTGCAGCATTCACTGAACAAAGGACCTTTGAAAAAGCCGAAACGCTATCGGCGAAAGATGTTAGGGATGGGTATCAGTTAAATACCCTGTCGTTGTTTTTTTAATGGCATAGCAAACTTTAATTACTATATTGATAAAGTGGCAAATCCGACTAGATCAATACTAGACTCCAGGCATTATTTCTAAAGTACCAGTGGCAAACTTTAAAGGCATTTCATAAGCTATTATTACAAAAGCCATAACCGCCAACCGCCGACACTACTCCTTCCTTTCTTATATAAATTTAAACAATCTATCATATACACATATGGTGATACCTTAAGGCTACAGCGACAAGGTAGTAATAAGTGTTGTTGGTAAATTATTCAACAATATTTGAAAGTTAGAACCGCTAGTCAGTTAGTGTGGCAGGCTCAACGTATATTTAACAACAATTTTCTATTGATATTTAAAGGCATAGAGGCTAGATGTTGGTACTAGTAGCAGCAAACTTCTTTTTGATAATACAACAATATATACTTTAAACGTCTCTAAACTACAACTAATAATTGCTTATAACGGTTGATTTAGAAGAAACTAAAGATAAAATAATTTCTTGATACTGCTAAGCATTACGGTTAAGACGTTTATACTAGCTACTTAAGTTTGCACTTTAGCAACTAGTACCTAACTATAGATACACAAAAATATTGGATACCTAGAAAATAACATCCACAAGATATCTACACAATTATTCAAAACGCAGGTTTTTGTTCAGTGAATGCTGCAGATTTTAAAAGCAAGACACTGAAAGCCTGCCAGATGACTAGATAGTTTAAGTGATAGAAAAAGCCAAATAACTTTTGCCACAAAGTACAAATTACATAAGTATTAAAATTGGTGAAATATTAACACCACTACTAATGTAAACACAAACTTGAAACTCTCAAGAGCAATTGTGTTAAAGTACACCAAGCACCCGTACATGTCAGATATAAACTTGAGCCATTTACACTAAAAAAACTCCTGCTATAACAACAGGTTAATTATACAGTATATACTGATATATATATATTCTAGCTATTTGAGCTAGTGTAATATATTAGTGAATGAAATAATGGAATATTGAATAAATATATGCTGTTGCTTTATACACATATCAATAATATAATCTGGTATAATAGAAGTAATAATTTAAAAATACCGAGCTCAATTTAGAAATCCATTCACTATGATAATGGAAGGTGCAAACATACTTTAGTACTTCAGTTACTAGTATCCTTTACTGATACAAATTTTGTATCCATCTTCAATACACGATTACCCTATCAGATACAGTAACAACTCCATTAGGGAAACTTATAGTATTGGATAACACTATAGTGGATTAGAAAACTATCAGTTAGATAGATTTACATTAATCAGTATTTATATAATCCACCTATATTTCTAGTCCAAGACAACTGATTTTCTTGATACTTAGAGCCACTTATATTTTTAAAGCTGCTATGTGTTTTTAAAATGCACACACGTACACATCATATTTTTTATTTGATGTTTAGTTAATAAAAGTTATGTTTTAATTTTCCTTTCAACCCATTGACTCCTAGCGAGTGTTTAAGTCTCATACAAACATCATATTATTTCTAGGAACTCAAGTGCTACTCAAGTGCATTCTTCTAGTCTCTATCCTCTTAGATATAGACTATATTTGTAACTTGTATCAGAATGTCGTCTGAGTAAGGGGCTACTGCTATACCCCGCGGCCTTAGGACCGCTAGGAGGGACCCTAGAACCTTTGTAAAGATTCTTGGTGCCGTAGCCAACCCGAAGGGAAGAGCCACAAACTGGTAGTGCCTGTCTAGAAAGGCAAACCTGAGAAAACGATGATGATCTTTGTGTATCGGGATGTGAAGATAAGCATCCTTTAAGTCTACAGTAGTCATATATTGACCCTCCTGGATCATAGGAAGGATGGTTCGAATAGTCTCCATCTTGAAGGATGGTACTCTGAGAAATTTGTTTAAGATCTTGAGATCTAAGATTGGTCTGAATGTTCCCTCTTTCTTGGGAACTACAAACAGATTTGAATAGAAGCCCTGCCCCTGTTCCTCCTGCGGAACTGGGTGGATGACTCCCATAACTAGGAGGTCTTGGACACAATGTAAGAATGCCTCTCTCTTTATCTGGTTTGCAGATAAATGTGAGAGATGAAATCTCCCTTTTGGGGGAGAGGTTTTGAATTCCAGAAGATAACCCTTGGACACAATTTCCAATGCCCAGGGATCCTGGACATCTCTTGCCCAAGCCTGGGCGAAGAGAGAGAGTCTGCCCCCTACTAGATCCGTTTCCGGATCGGGGGCTGCTCCATCATGCTGTCTTAGAGGCAGCAGCAGGCTTTTTGGCCTGTTTCCCCTTGTTCCAAGCCTGGTTAGGTCTCCAGACCGGCTTAGACTGGGCAAAAGTTCCCTCTTGTTTTGTGTTAGAGGAAGTTGAAGCTGCGCCACTCTTGAAGTTTCGAAAGGGCCGAAAACTAGACTGTTTGGTCCTTAATTTGTTGGACCTGTCTTGAGGAAGGGCGTGACCTTTTCCTCCAGTGATGTCAGAAATGATCTCCTTCAGTCCAGGCCCGAATAGGGTCTGTCCTTTGAAGGGAATGTTGAGAAGTTTAGACTTTGAAGTCACGTCAGCTGACCAGGATTTAAGCCATAGCGCCCTACGCGCCTGAATAGCAAAACCTGAATTCTTAGCCGTTAGCTTGGTTAAATGAACAACGGCATCAGAAACAAATGAATTGGCTAGCTTAAGGGCCCTAAGCTTGTCAATAATATCTTCCAACGGGGTTTCAACCTGTAGAGCCTCCTCTAGAGACTCAAACCAGAAAGCAGCAGCAGCAGTGACTGGGGCAATGCATGCAAGAGGCTGGAGAATAAAACCTTGTTGAATAAAATTTTTCTTAAGGTAACCCTCTAATTTTTTATCCATTGGATCTAGAAAAGCACAACTGTCCTCGACAGGGATAGTGGTACGCTTAGCTAGAGTAGAAACTGCTACCTCCACCTTAGGGACCGTCTGCCACAAGTCCCGTGTAGCGGCGTCTATAGGAAACATCTTTTTAAAAACAGGAGGGGGAGAGAAGGGTACACCTGGTCTATCCCATTCCTTAGTAATACATTCAGAAAACCTCTTAGGGACTGGAAAAACATCAGTGTAAGTAGGTATTGCATAGTATTTATCCAATCTACATAATTTCTCTGGGACTACAATAGCGTCACAGTCGTCCAGAGTTGCTAAGACCTCCCTGAGCAATATGCGGAGGTGTTCAAGCTTAAATTTAAATGTAGACATATCAGAATAAGGTTGAAGTATCTTCCCTGAATCAGAAAAATCACCCACAGATTGAAGCTCCCATGCTTCGGCTTCAGTACATTGTGAGGGTGTATCAGACATAGCCACTAAAGCGTCAGAGAGCTCTGTATTTATTCTAGTCCCAGAGCTGTCTCGCTTTCCTTGTAATCCTGGCAGTTTAGATAATACCTCTGTAAGGGTATGACTCATAACTGTCGCCATGTCTTGTAAGGTATATGCAATGGGCGCACTAGATGTACTTGGCGTCCCCTGAGCGGGAGTGATAGGTTCTGACACGTGGGGAGAGTTAGACGGCATAACTTCCCCCTTGTCAATTTCTTCTGGTGATAAATTTTTTAAAGCCAGAATATGGTCTTTGTAATCTATAGTAAAATCAGTGCATTTGGTACACATTCTAAGAGGGGGTTCCACAATGGCTTCTAAACATAATGAACAATGAGTTTCCTCTATGTATGACATGTTTAAACAGACTAGTAATGAGACCAGCAAGCTTGGAAAACACTTTAATAACTGTGAACAAGCAAAAAATAAAAACGGTACTGTGCCTTTAAGAGAAAAAAAAAAAACAATCACATAAACTGCAAAACAGTCAAAAAAGCAGTAAATTCTACGAAATATTTACAGTGTGTATAATAGACTGAAAGAGCATTGCACCCACTTGCAAATGGATGATTAACCCCTTAGATTCAAAACCGGATTAAAAAAAACGATCTAGCTGTTTTTAAACAGTCACAACCAACTGCCACAGCTCTACTGTGGCTCCTACCTGCCCATACAACGACTTTGGAAGGCACAAAAACCCTGTAGAGGGGTCCCATATGTAAGGGGACTCTTTCAGGGAAGCTGGATGTCTCAATCTGCAAAAACTACCGCGCAATTAAGGCGCGAAAATAGGCCTCTCCCAACCTGTACTCACAGTGAGAGGGCCTTAAAAAACTATCCCTAGGCAAAATCTAGTCAGCCATGTGGAAAAACTGGGCCCCAGAATAAAGTTTTACCACCATTTGTAGTAAACGTTTACATACATCAAGCAAACGTTATATCTATTAAGTAATGAGAGTAAATAACAAAAATATTACCCTTTACAGCAAGCATGATAACAGTCGTTATTAAATCACTGTAATCAGGCTTACCTTAAATAAATCAGGTACTGTCAGCATTTTCTAGCTTATCATCTCTCTAGAAAAATTTAAAACTGCACATACCTCAGAGCAGGAAACCCTGCACGCTATTCCCCCAGCTGAAGTTACCCATCTCTTCAGTTATGTGTGAGAACAGCAGTGGACCTTAGTTACAAACTGCTAAGATCATCAAAAAACTTCAGGCAGACTCTTCTTCACCTTTCTGCCTGAAGCCAAAATAGTACAACTCCGGTACCATTTGAAAATAATAAACTTTTGATTGAAGATAAACTACATTAATTCACCACATCTCTCTAGCTACTTCCCTTGTCGAGAGCTGCAAGAGAATGACTGGGAGGTGGCAGTTCGGGGAGGAGCTATATAGACAGCTCTGCTGTGGGTGATCCTCTTGCAGCTTCCTGTTGGGAAGGAGAATATCCCACAAGTAATGGATGAATCCGGGGACTGGATACACCTTACAAGAGAAATATGAATGTCTAGAGACCCCTAATAAAGTTTATTTTCTAGTAGACAAGTCCCCACCTGAAAAAAATATATGAATTTTGTTTGCATAGTCAAGTGATCACTGTGGTAACAGCAAACACCTTGCAATTAAAACCCCCATAATTTATTCTTACCTGACATATATATTTATTCCTTTCTTGGTGGTGAGAGTCCATGAGACCTTACTCTTGGGAAGTATATCACTTGGCCACCAGGAGGAGGCAAATATACCTCACACCAAGTATTGCTCCTACTTCACTATCTCAGTCGCACATATAGCCAAGGATAGGAAGAAGTAAGAAAGATAGTAGGGTAAAGATGTGCAAAACTAGAACTGCAACCATCTGAACAAAATAAGTGGGTTTGCGGACTCTCACCACCAAGAAAGAAATTAATTTATCAGGTAAGAATAAATTATGATTTCTTTCTAATAGGGGTAAGAGTCCATAAGACTTACTCTTGGGAACCAATACCCAAGATGTGGATTACATGAAAAAATGGGTGGGAGAAAGGTTAAGGCAGGCACCTATATATAAGGAATAACTGCCTGGCCCAGGAAGTAGAAACAGAACAGGTAGAATGAGCTTTAATTCTGGCAGGCGGTTGATGTCCCAGCTCCAAGCAAGCTTTGTGAATTAAACTCTTCAACTAAGAAGCCAAAGATACAGAAGTAGCCTTCTGGCCCTTGAGCTTTTCTGAATACAAAATAAACAAACTTGAGGACTGACGGAAGTCCTTAGTGGCTTGTAAATAAAAATTCAAATCCCTTACCATATCTAGATTATGTAGAGGTCTTTCTTTAGAAGTTTTTGGACTAGGACATAATGAGGGAGCAATAATCTCCTGATTAATGTTCTCTGCAGATACCAGCTTTGGTAAAAAATTGGTCAAAGACTGCCTTATCCTGATGAAAAACCAGATAAGGCGGATCACAAGAAAGAGTTGATAATTCAGAAACTCTCCTAGCTGAGGAGATAGCAAACAAGAATAGAACCTTCCAAGATAAGATCTTAATATCCAAGGAATGCATATGTTCAAATGGAGGATTTTGCAAAACTCTAAGAACCAAATTGAGACTACATGGTGGAGAAATAGGCTTGATAACAGGTCTGATCCTAACCAGAGCCTGCACAAATGTCTGAATATCAGGGGGGGGAATTTAGTTTTCTGTGTAACAAAACTAGACTGTGGGCTATGAGAAACCTGGGTACTTGCCCTCAGAAAGATCCCCTTCACTGCTCTAACCCCCCAGCTACTGAAAATCCAAGGTGCAGTGGGAGCCCATCATGTACTGTAACTAACTGTAGAGGATATGCAGAAGGAGTACATTATCCTGGCCAAACAGGAGACTAAGGAATTATCCCAGCGACACCAGTGGTTTGCGTGTGACCAAAACTTCAGAGACAAGATTTACATTCCAAGAACTATCCATTGAGGGTAGAATCAGATTTAAAATTGCAGAAATTCTCTTCAAAAATCCTGAACACCTCAATCCTTGCCAAGGTAAATAACTACTGGGAGGCATAGGGAAGTAGGAGGGATACTTAAAGCTCTGGTGTGGGGTGTCTTTGCCTCCTCCTGGTGGCCAGGTGATGTACTTCCCAAGAGTCTTGTGAATCTCACCACCATTAGAAAGAAAAGTGCTTTTATTTCTGTACTGAACAATGGGGCTTCTCTAATCTATATTATAACCCCCACAAGACTGTATGGGAACCTATTTCACATGTGGCTACCCGTGATAACAATGTATTAAATGGATTACCGTAATATTAGTGCTCACTTGGCCATTTTCAATATTATTTACTAAATAATAGCTATCTCACTGGCCATAACATATAAATATAATAATGGTATATTGTTATGGGCCTGCTGAAAAAAAATATATAATAATTTGCGTGGGTCACTTATTGAAATTTGACTTACGGATTTAAATGTAAGTAGCAAAAAAATAAGCTTCAAATTGGCTCAGCACTGGGGTGTAAAAAAGGCTTAGCAGCAAAAGGATTCCTACCAGTGATGAGAACTGAAGGGACAGTTAACACCTTGTAGTTTATCTGCTGTTTTTCAATAGATTAACATATCAGTCTAAACTGTTGTTTTTCAATGGTCAAACCACCCACAACTTTCTTTATTTTGAAAAGCTAATCCACAGTTGAGTCTGGAGAAAATAGTGCCTGCCGCTGTCATTCTGTTAACAAAATTTCCATTGTTTTGACTTCCACAGAAATAATAACATAACAACCTGCAAATGAGGGAAAGATATGAGGCAAAGTTATACCTGTGAAGCCGGCCATGTGCACTTTCAGTTTCCAGGAATGGAAAATCCACAATTTCAGACTTAAATTAGTAAAGTATATTGCAATGTTGTTTAACTGTGCATAATTAATTTACTTTATATTATAATCTCAACATTTTGGCTGTCCCTTTAACAGTAACTTGTTGACTTTGCTTCAGTCACTTATACAAACAACACTAGTCAACGTTTTACAATTATTAACTATTAGAGAATAAAGCTCCATTTATACTATTCCCTCAGTGTCAGTGATGCCCATTTAAGAGTATAGGTGTGATGTAATGGTTAGGTAATTAGTAAAATATTGTGTCTATGTCCACTATCTAGCATTGTGCAGCTTTTGTACAAGCATGACACTAACCCTTTACCTAAATGAAGTGCCGCCTCTGCAGAAACAGAAAGCAATTTAGCTTATAAGATTTTTGGTTTGTTGTTCTTCTTCACATGATATTTGTATTTAGGGCTGCCAGGTGAGCAGAGTTTTGTAAAGGGACAGTAAAGTCAAAATTAAGCTTTCATGATTGAAACAGTACAAGCTATTTTTAGCAACTTTTACCTCTATTATCATTTTTTCTCTCTCTTGATATCCTTTATTGAAGAGCATATCTAGGTAAGCTCAAGAGCAACAATGAACCACTGGGAGTTAGCTGGTGATTGGTGGCTGTACTTACATGTCTCGGACACTAAATTGGATCTGATCTGCGAGCATAAGGAGGCAGGAGCTGCAGACCTGTGGGATTTGATCCCAGTCCCACCTGATGTTTCCCCAGATGCAGCAGTATTTTTGTTGAGGACAACTATTAATGTTATGTGCAAACACCTAAGTTCCGAGACAATAAGCACTGAGCATTGCATGTATGTTATAAAGTACTCACAATATTTATTTAGCACTTTATATATCTTCTATTTGATAGGTATCAGATGACATGTTGTAAACGTCCAAGTTCTTTAAAACGCAATTTCCTTATCATAAACAAATCACAGTTATGAAAAAAAAACATGAATTTGATGATGCTGATTTTTGAAAACATTGGAGGTTTCATAAAGAGACGTATTTATTTATAAACAACTGCAGAAGCATTTTGAAGAGTTTAATCTGTTTACTGGTAGACCCTGACTTACCACTTGGTGTAATTTCATATTGCTTATTACACTTAACCCTACAATATCTTCTCTTCTTGCTACATATAACAGTTACTGTTAATGCCTCATATAACTCAATATAACACCCCTAGTAACATGTTATGCTGCTCTTTGTAACTCCTCCTTTTGCTTCAAAAGAACTATAAAACGGATCCTACTGCTTCATATACTAACTCCACCTGTTGATTATGAGGCTTCATACCAAACCACAAAAAAGACTAGCATAGGCTGACCACACTGACTTTGTTTTTATTGGCTATAGATGTCACGGAGCATAGGGTGGTGGGAGGGAAGGGGCAGAGCACAGTATCGCACTAGTTCAGACCTCCCCCTTGTGCGAGATTTAATTCTACTGTTTTCACACACAGCTCAGTTTGTCCCCAACTAGTAAGGGTATCTCCGGGCTCCGCAGCTGGCAATGAGTGGGTTAATACAGCATGACTGTGTACTTGCACTGGTCAAAGATCAGCATTATTTTAACTGCATTGATCTTAGGAGTGGGAAAGCTAAAAAAAAGTTAATAAAGTTAATTATTCAATCCTGCAGGCAAGCTTACTCATTTCCCTGCAGAGTCAATAAATTAAAATGCTATTTCTGCGTATTAGGAATTCACAGTACCATTATTATGTAATAACCACACCATCTCTTTAATGAAGGCTATGAAAATACATTCTACAGGGCTTCAACCGTTTAATCTATTTGCTGTCAAATATGGTTGTGATGCATTTCTGGCAACCAAAGAGTTAAACCGAGCCACAGCATAAGTATGACTATACTGCATTTACTTGAAGGCCTGGTTATTTTAATGTAGAATGACCTGACGCCAGGTTATCAGGGCATACTTAGACAGTCCTGGGTGTCTATCTAATATAGTGACCTCCTGACTGCAAATTATGAGGACAGGCTCAAACATTGATAGGTTTTGTTCTTATGTAGCGTTACCTACTAAATAGATTAAACCAGTTTTTGCTGCTGGAGTGTCCTCAAGAGTAATGAGAGTCAGTGAACCCTCATAATTCAGAGCATGAATTTCCTAACAGTGCAGAAAAAAGTAACCCTGTAGATGCTGCATGCAGTCACGCATTGCCACGCATGCTTTTCTGGAGAGAATAGGAGTGGGGATGACGGGAAGGTGCAGTGTAACCCCCTTTACAAGCCTCTGGCATAATTTACGCTTGTGAGAATGGGACAACAGTATCTCTCTGCTGGAACGCAGTCTCCGTTGGTTACAGATGCCCGCTTCCAAGTGCGGTGGTGTTGCAGCTGGCGTGATATATAGGGGGGATCTGGGGAAGGAGAAGGTGTTCATATTTCAAAGGTATGGGATAGAAGAAGGGAGGCAGATGGAGATTTTCACTTCCAAATCCAAGGTCAAGATTTCTAGGGAAAAAACAAACAAAAAACTTTAGAAATCACATACTGTAAAAGTCCTAAATACCATGGGTAGATTTATGTAGCTGTGAATGCAGCAGTTTCTATAAGTTAAAAAACAGCGGTCTTAAGACCTCTGAGGCGGCGGACAGCAATCATCCCGATCAGGTACTATCGGGATGATTGACACCCCCTGCTAGAGGCCAATTGGCCACGAATCTGCAGGGGGCGTCACAAGCATTTCACAAGAAATGCTTGTGCAAAAATAAATGCAGACAGCTTACGCTGTCGGCATTTAGCGATGTTGGGCGGACATGATTAGCTACAGCGGATCATATCCGCCCGCATCTTAATAAATTGGCCCCCATGTCTCATACACAATGCTACACCAAGATTCAAAAATACGCTGGTACTCTAGTTACTCTAGTCTCTCCAACACCTATGATTTTAAAAGCATCCAATCAACTGAGAATGGAAAAATAACTAAGGAAACTTTAGAGGAAACTCTGTAGAATAATATTTACACTTGGTAAATGATGATGATGAGATCTTCTCCATACCTGAGCACTCTCTCCAGACTCCTCAGGGGAGGGCTCTGTCTCACAATATACCACGGCCTTAGTTACTAGCATATCCGGATGCTGTAACTTTGCTTCTTTTATGGCCAATGCAAGGGCCTGTGTGGTATAAATAAAAAACAGAATGAAGTTAGGTGTAAGAGGTAAGCAACAATTTTCAGCATTGACCTCTTTAGTGTTCTAAGGTTCACTGCCACTGTACAAACAAAAGAAACTAAACTACTGAGGGTGCTATACTGAAATAGTGCATAACAGAATGAAACGTGTTTGACTGTTTTGGGGTATTCTGTGCTTTTTCTAATAGTTTGAAGAATGTCTAACATTTCTGTAATAAATATATATTTTTATCATGCTTGCTGACGGTCAGTATAGCACACTGGGTATGGTACTCTTCTTTACTCTGTTTCACATATTAAAGGGACATTATACACTCATTTTTTCTTTGCATAAATGTTTTGTAGATGATCTATTTATATAGCCCATAAAGTTTTTTTTTTTTTAAATAAATGTATAGTTTTGCTTATTTTTAAATAACATTGCTCTGATTTTCAGACTCCTAACCAAGCCCCAAAGTTTTATGAGAATACCGTCAGCTACCTTCTCCAGCTTGCTCCTGTTTGTGTAAAGGGTCTTTTCATATGCAAAAGAAGGGGGAGGGGGAGTGTCTTATTTCCCACTTGCAGTGGGCTTTCCAACTACCTTTTCAACAGAGCCAAACTGACAGCATCTAAGTAAGTTTTTAAACAGTTTTATACTGGATTTTTATATCAGTATCTGTGCATCTTATTCTTTATAGTAGTGTCTATTACATGCAGTTATAGGAAAATGAGTGTATACTGTCCCTTTAACTTCCAGCAGCACAGCCTGTGTTATAAATAGTGCATCATGGAGCTGCATTGTGGTACTGCACCATTTAATTACAGCGAACAACTGTCTTTATGCTGCGTTTATCTCATGAGTGCCATGTACCTTAAAGGAACATTAAACACTAAATTAATTTCCTGCACCTCCCTCTAATTTGGATGCCACCATTTTGGTACCTAGATTTCACTGCAAGTATCGGAAGGAGAGTTGCTGTATATGTGCAAACACATCAGCCCTGGAGTGCAGTGGAAGTAAGATTTCAACATCGCATTACCCATAACTAGGGAGGAGTGAAATAAACTCAATACTATACTTATAAAAATATTTAAAGGGATAGAAAGGTCAAAAATGAAATGTGCATGGGTGCATTTCAATGTGAAATAGAAGCATTTTTAAATATACTTCCTATAGAAAAAATCCTTCTAGTAAAAGTTTTTTTTTTTACAGCATACGTACATATCCTGTGAGGGCCATGCACACCTTCTCAGAGAGTCAATGGTGACTTTTATGACATAAACTATGGGGCTGATTTACTATTGCCCGAATGGTGCCTAATGCACCTGTTTCCGCGCGAGCCTTCGACGGAAACAGGAGTTAAGAAGCAGAAGTCTTAAGACCGCTGTTCCTTAACTCATCCGCTGCCTCTGAGGCTGCGGACATCAATCCGCCCGATCATGTACGATCGGGTTGATTGACACCCCCTGTTAGAGGCAGATTGGCCGCAAAATCTGCAGGGGGCAGCATTGCACAAGCAGTTCACCAGAACTGCTCGTGCAATGTTAAATGCAGACAGCGTATGCTGTCGGCATTCAGCAATGTCTGGCGGACATGATGACTTTGATAAATCGTCCTCTATGTCTTCACAGACACAATACCCACCATCTTCAGCTCTCTGAGCTTGAATACTGGTGTAAGCAAAAGAGAGAGAGGTTGGTTATAACTCCTGTATAGTGCAAATGTACATATGTAGCATAACAGCTAACAGAGTTGTTCCCGGGACTTACGACAGTAAACCACACTCAACCCTTATGTAAAAATGCTGAAGATACCGCCATCTTGGGAACTCTTTTCAACTTCCGGGCAACTGTGTCGCAACAGACCGAGGACTTTCTCGGTGAGCAAGGCGCTCCTACCGTCCGGAGTATTCTCCTGCCAGATACAATGGCGTGGCCCTCGGCTCCAGGCTCAGCTCCGCTTGGCTTGTGGGCGTTAACGTCAGGAGTGACGCGTTACAGACCTCTGTGAAGGGGGCGGGGTTATCTTCACCCAGGGTTACAACTTCCCAATAGGAACAGCAGGATCCATGGCTGGTGTAATTAGATAGAAAAAACACAAAGAAGGATCCAGGATGGAGAATATAAAATCGTAATTTATTGGCAAAAGAGTTAAAAAGCCAACATGGGCTAGAGGCAGTGCAAAAACAAAGATAAAAAAGTGCATAAGCGTGACACCAACGGCTTACATGTTTCGGCACTCAGCCGTAAACATAGCCCTGAGCCTCATGTAAGCCGTTGGTGTCACTCTTATGCACCGTTTGTCTTTGTTTTTGCACTGCCTCTAGCCCATGTTGGCTTTTTAACTTTTTTGCCAATAAATTACAATTTTATATTCTCCATCCTGGATCCTTCTTTGTGTTTTTTCTATCTTGAATACTGGTGAACAGACTTCAAAGGATATGTGCGTATGCAATGGAAATATATTGCAAAGATGCTTCTATTTCAAATTGAAATGTAGTTATGAACTTTTCAATTTTGACCTTTCTATTCCTTTAAGGTAAGGTACTTTGTTCTACTCTATATTATGTTCCAATATTCAGCAATAATCCAGCAGCAGTCTATGTTGTTAACTGCAGAGGTACTAACTAATCAAGGACAGGATGATCTGCACAGTGTGAAATGCTTTGCAGTTACCTGCTCCTGATCAACATCTTCGTCTCCAGTAATAATTATCCGTTTCTCTATTCGGGTCTCAGAGAATCCGCCTTTCACAGTCTGCACAAGAAAGTAACACGAGGGTTTAATTAAGTGAGTGGTAAGAATGGGCTGAGAAGAGTGTGAAGGAGATTATATTGTATAGCAGAGCAAAGAAATAAATGGAGAAAACAAGATGGATACAGTGAGCTTAGGGGCAACAGTAATTGCAGTATTATGGGACTTTTACATCTTCCCACACCTTGGTTACGTGTGTTGTTGTGGAGGAGGATAACGTCTCTGCTGTGGCA